>NC_133807.1:2530000-2830000 GCF_043250625.1 Sebastes fasciatus | reverse complement strand
AATCGATGTACAGTATTTGCTTCATTTGAGTCTATGCAGAGGTAGAAGGAAGTTACCGCTTTTATTGTTGTAGTCAGAGAAATATGACGTCATATCCGTTCCGTATCCGTCAACCAAAACAAACCGCAAATGTGAAACCGCAAACATTTTTACTGTATTAATTTAGATATTTTCCAAAGTAAAAGTCCCTAGAAGTGTATGATTGAACTTTTCCCCATGGTCTAGTGTTAAAAAAGTTCACAAAAATCCCAATCAATCGTAATATCGAACTGCAATACTTAAAAATCGTAATACATATCGATCGATAAACCTGAGAATTGATACACAAACTATTTATCTACTATGTCTACGGTAACACAATCAGAGCCGGAGCCAACCGTCGTGCCTTGTTTTCTCGGCTGCGGAGACCTCCCGAGTTGTTCAGGAACATGACTTTGTGGGGTTGCAGAGCTCTGGAAATAGCTGCCGTCACCTCCGTCGGGTCCAACATTACCGAGCAGCCCCGCCCGTCCCTCCCCACCGGACAAACCAACGGGATCGTCCCGCAGTTCAGACTCCACTGGAGAAGGCTGATGTCCACGGCGACAGAGGGTGGAGCACTGGGTGATGAAGACAGGGTCAGAAGGATGTTAGAGGAGAGGAAGGAAGGTTGGGATGAAGAGAAAGCATGAAAGGATGGAAGAAAAGCAGTGAAGGAAAACAGGTGTCATGTTAGGGGGAAAAATAGATGTGTCTGTTAAAGCAGCACTGCCTTTAGTAGACATTTTATGTTTTCCAATAAATTCATAATATCAGTAATAACAAAATACTAATGTGTTTTTAACAGTGTTAATATTGTTTAGGCATATACACCACAATACAAATTAGATTTAGGCTAGTGCTGACTGATAAATCGTATTTTCATCGTCATCGTGATATGAACATGTTCAATAAACACATCGCAACAGACTGCCTGAAACGCAATGAATAAGAAAAATCATTATATTTAGGGATGGTTACTGAAACCCGGTATTAAATGGGCACCGAGGCTCAACAAGCATAAACATGATGCAACCGTTGAACATGTAGAAAAGTGATATTTCCATCTGCTCTGTCCGCAGTCTCTCATCCACCGCCGCTATGTTTACACGAGCACAGCGCGCTAGCTTGGCGGCTAATACCAGATTGTTACAAACAAGTGTTTTTGTTGAGTTGCCTCTTAGTGAAGGCTCTGAATGACTTTAATTCCCTCTAGTATTTTATTGTGAAGAGTGGAACGGAGGGAGTGAAGCGGTGATGCGCTGTTGCTGACACGGTTGGAGTAATGAAGTTGTTGCCGTCCTGGTGCAGACTACGGAGCCTCCGTGTTGTTATTCATTTATTTCCTTCATAAAGTACAGGAGCAGCGTAACCCTCGGCTACACAAGCTAACACAAAAGCTGTCTGTTTGTAGTCGAACTGGTTAGCTTAGTTTGCCACGTCTCTTAAAATGATTCATCTCCATGACAACTGAGCAATCTTCACTGCTGATGAGGACCATGTGATAGGGTTCAAAGCTTTGTAAAGGCTAGTAAGTGGACCTTGAGTTGAGATTGTATTGTCGTGTATGTGCATTCAATGTTTTGCCTACTGTACCTGCTAGAAAAGTTGACCTTTGGGGAGAATGAAGTTCTAGTTGAGGTACATCAGGTTATGGTTTGGTCAACACATACTGGTCAAGGTAATGGTGAAGAACATGAATGGCAACAAAAAGGAACTCTTAGCTCTGATAATACTGCTAGATTCTACAGGCAACTCTACAATGTTTGCGTCACTATTTTTATATCTGTTACTGTTACTTGCAATAATGAACGTATTATCAGCTCCATGCTAAAAAAAAACAATCATCACTGAAATACAATTAAAAACAAATACACTTACAGGCACATAACACAGTATGGCTGTGCTTTTATGGAGGACAGAACCTGCCAAAATCAAAAATAAATTAATTAATAAATAAATGACTATGAGCCGCTAGCTAGCATATAGGCATGCACCTTGACCCCATGACATACATTGAGTGACAGCCCCCTCATTTGCATAATTAGGCATTTATAAAGAAAAGAGTAAAGAAAGAAATAAGTTTGGGGGAATAAATAAGGGGTGATATGGAAGGGGAAAATCGTACAGAAATAAATAAATAAATGCATAAATACATACGAGGCTGCACGGCTTGCTGTGAGGCCCCTGTGTTAGAGGGTTTTCTCCGGGTTCTCAGGTTTCCTCCCACAGTCCAAAGGCATGCAGGTTCATTGTTGACTCAAAATTGCCCGTTGGTGTGAATGTAAGTGTGAATGGTTGTGTTTCTCTATGTGTCAGCCCTGTGATAGTTTGGCGACTTGACCAGGGTGTACCCCGCCTTTACCCAATGACAGCTGAGATCGGCTGCAGCCCCCCCGAAACCATGAATACGATAAGCGGTTATAGATAACGGATGGATGGATGGATGGATGGATAAATACATAATAATGAATTTAAAAATAATTTAAAAATAAATAAATTAATGCAAAAATAAATGTACAAAAAATAAATGCAAAAATAAATAAACAAATTTAAAAATTAATAAAATACATGAATAAATAAAAGGGGAAAATTAAACAGAAAAGTAAATAAATAAGGAAATTAATACAAAGATACATAAATAAATAAGCAAATTAAAACAGAAATATCAGTTTATGGCACTTTTTATCAATTAATTAATGGCTACATTTATTTTTAATATTATTTTTGCTAAATTTAATGACAGTTATTTATTTATCGAGTCATTTATTTAATTATTTTTGGGGATTTTGGAAGGTTCAGTCCTCCATACACACCTACAGCATCTTCTTCCCTGTGTAATATTAAGAGAATTGTATGTCTCAAACCTCACCTGCTCCCTCGTGGGGCTTCATGTAGTAGGAGGAAGGACTCAGCGGAGAAGAGTGGCAGGACGGTGGCCGAGTGCTGCTGCAAAGCCTCGGTCAGCTGCTGGCTCCGCTCCACCAGACCTCGGGTGCAGTGGGACCCGGCCACCGGTTCGGTGGGCCCCGTCTCTTCGTACTCAGACTGGCCCATCACCACCACGGGCTTCATATCCATCCGCTGCAGGAAGGAGAGCCCGAAGGCCAGGCTCTGAACCATTTCCCTGCTGGCAAAAACTGAGCCGTCCACCTGGAGAGACAGAGATGGACAGACAAAGATGGGAAGTGTTAGTTAGCACTGTCTCAAACTAAGTATCTCTCTTTTTAGTGTCTGAAGGCAAGCACATCAGTCCTTTCTCCTAACCCGCCTTGTATCACAGCAGCAGGTTATTGTTTAGTTTAATAGTGTCTTTTATGTTTTTAGGTTGATATCTGCATTTCATGTCTATTGTTTTGTCTTTTACTTGCTATTTTTTCTTTTGTTGTGAAGTACTTTATGCTCTTGAAAGGTGCTATATAAATAAACATATTATTAGTATTATTATTTTGTGTTTAATAAAGGTACAGTTTGGTCCAATGTAGCTTCATTTTCTTTTCACTGTTTTCAAAAGATAGGTCTCTAGTCATGTTTGTGTGGCTTTTTTTCTGTTAAGTTTCTTATTTTGTGGTAGTTAAGGGCCCCTCAGGTCCGACAGATTTAGAAACAAATAAAGAGTTATGCTATTTTTTATGTAGGGTATTAATTTATGAAATATAATATTGTACCTCTGGTACCTGCCAGCTTTCATATAGCCTACTATCTTGGACTTTATTTTTTTTATTGGGGAAAAAGTCAATTTTTACCACTTGTTAAAAAAAAACATTGAAACAGTAGCACATCATTTATTTTCATTTATGATTTTTCCTCAAATTAACATAATAACTAATTTAGAAGCGCCTACTATCTCATGACTTTGAAGTGGTGGAAATGGGCCTCCATACAGCCTATCCCCACACGTCAAATAGGCAGCATGTTCATATTAATCACAATAAATAGTTACTATGACTTAATAACATATTTTTAATTGAATAAAAGTACCTCCAGTACGGCAAAGGCAGTAGACTGAGCCGAAGTGGCTCTTTGGAACTGGGTCAGCCAGTACCGAGCCTCCCGAGGGTTTCCCCCAACTTCATTGAGGAAAGCCTTGACGTCCCGGTAGATCAGGGTCGGGTTGGCCAGCACATGTCTGTCCGCGGCGGAGCAATACCCCAGCTGCTCCTGCTGGGCCAAAGCTGCGGGTTTTCCTCTCGTGCCGGCCGCGTCGGCGCTCATCATTCGCCGCTGTTGACAGAACATCTTCCGCTGACCGTGGCCGGAGCTCCGGGTCAGCGCCGGGGGACACGGAGCCGACAGGTACTTTCCTGCCTTCACCATAGCCCGACAACCGGAGGCACCGCTGTTCACTTTGGCCATGTTACTGCCTGACAGAGCTCCGTCCGCGAGCTGACAGCCGGAATGTTGAATGTTGCTGCGTCGGCGATTCTCACATTTCATTAGACTGGGACATGCTGGGTGGGGGACATGGTGGGGGGGGACACACCATGGGGGCCACTTGTACCCGCTATGGGGATATATACCTCATCCATTCATTCATTCATTCATTCATTCAAAAAACAACAAAAGTCAGTGTATCTTTTGGTCATTTGATTTTTTTCTTTCACAAACGGATATTAAAAAACAAAAAAATTAGTGGTTATTTGATTTTCGTTTTAAAAAACAAAAAATAAAATTGAAATACAAGACGTTTTTCTTTCTCAGGGTCAAAAAGGGATGAACTAAACTTAAAAAACGGGTTGATTTTCATTTTCTATTTATAAAAACAAAAAATAAAATCACTAGAAGACAGAATATGAAAAAAACGCCCGCTTTTTTCATATTCTGCGACAGGAAGTTGCCATTTACAAAGTAAGAGCGCTTATGAGGACTGTGCTGTGTATGAGAGGGGAAAAGACATGACCCTGAGACAAACTCTTTTATTGTTTCAAAAAACTATGTACTGATCCATGTCCATCACCTTCAGTTACACAGCAGCACCGTGCTTTTTTCTCTCATACACAGCACCGTTTTTCGTTTCTGTCTTCTAGTGATTTTAATTTTTGTTTTTTAGAAATAGAAAATGAAAATCAACCCGTTTTTTAAGTTTAGTTCATCCTTTTTTGACCCTGATAAAGACGCCTTGTATTTCAATTAAATTTTTTGTATTTGTGTTTTAAAGGGACTGTTTGTAAGATTCAGAATGTCTTGTGAACAGCGACACCTGTGGCCATTAAGTCAACGACAGTCAGCGTCCTGTTGCTCGCGCTTGTGCTCGCTCTACATAGACATGAACGAGCATCGCTCAAAACAGTGAGGAGACACACGTCAGCTAAAAGCACAATATCACTCTATATTTCAGCTGCTTGGCAGTAATGTTAGCTGACCAGACGAAGGTCTCTCCATGAATCACTGCTGATCCGAGTGTTGGCTTTTCCTGCTTCAGCCTCCCGACCGCGGCTGGAGGGAACAGGGGAGACACCGGAGTTTTGGTCGGAGACGATAACGTTTCTCTCTGCGGAGCCCCGTCACTTCACAAGACACGGGAAACCTCTGTTGGTCTGGAGGAGCTGCAGCATTTGTTTCTGCACAAACGTCCACTGTACATTCACTAGATATTCTCAGAGCTAAACTAACTCTTCTGCAGTGTGGAGTGCGCGTGCATGCACGTGAGGTGGAGCGAGACGGCGCGCGGTGTGTGAGTGAAGGCAAGCAGAGGAGCAGAGGAGCAGAGTACAGCAGAGACTCCGGTCCTGGAGACCAAAGCTACGGTCTCCTCCGCGTCCTCCGACCGCGGCCAACACTGTTTAACAGACGGGCTTCACCAGATACAACTTTGAGGTTTTGGCGCTTCCATGTAGTTAGTTTGTCTGAACAGCGTAGCCACATGCGAGCGCGCATATGCGAGCGAGCGCGTATATGCGAGCGCGCATATGCGAGCGCGCATGGGACACCGACCCGGGTGATTTATACGTGTAAGAAGTTACAAACAGTCCCTTTTAAACGAAAATCAAATAACGTCTAATTTTTTATTTTTTAATATCCGTTTGTAAAAGGAAAATCTAACGACCAAAAGATACACTGACCCAAAATGCTAACACGTAATATCTTTAAAAGAGTTTTATTTTGTTTACAAATCTCACATAGTCTATAATTCAATGATAGGCTACTTCCTCAACAATTATGAAGGTAGGTTAACGAAAACTGGGCAACTGACAGCTCCTTCATTAGTGGTTGTAGGCCGTTTTTTTTTCTATGCCAATTTCATTTACTGTACATTTACTTCTGACAAATAAAGGAATTTTATAGTAAAAAAAAAAAGCGTATCTCTCCCGCAGTTTACATGGACTGTCATGTTATTTGAATGATATGGACTCCCGTATAGCACATCACATTAGTAGGCTATGATGTTGATGATGCCCATGTGTATGGAGGACAAAACCTGCAAAAATCAAAAATAAGTAAATGACTAGCTAGCTCATAGTCAGGCACCCTGATCCCCTGACACAAGTTGAGTGACAGCCCCCTCATTTGCATAATGAGGCAGAAATGCATAAAGAAATATATTAGGAAAAGAATATAGCAATAAATAAGTTTTGGGAGATAAATAAGGGGTGAAATGCAATGGGAAAATCGTGCAGAAATAAATACATAAATATATATATACATTTTAAAATAAATATAAAGTAAATAAAAAATTATATTAAAAAAATTATAAAAAAATAAATACATGAATAAATAAGATTATTTCACATTTTATCAATTAACTTATGGCTACATTTATATTTCAGTTTAATTTTTGCTACATTTAATGACTATTTATTTATTTATTTATCAAGTCATTTATTTTTTATTTTTTTTATTTTTTATTTTGGCAGGTTCCGGACTCCATACTTGTGAAGGCTGCTTCTGCTTCTTCTATAGCCAAACTCTCAATATATAGCCTAATAAATAGGGCTATATTACAGAATTAATGTACTAGCTTATTAATATGTTGCAACAGGTGTTCAGCCTTTGCCAAACACAGGATAGGATTGTTTTACTTTTAAATTAACAGAAACACAGTAATATAATACAGTAGTATGGTATTATAGCCTATTGGGTAAAATGCTGTATGTCGTGATGTTAAAGTCTTTTGTTGGATAATGCAAGCGAACTCTGATGTGTTAACAGCTCCACTGTTAGAGCCGTGTGGTCTCTGTCTACCCCTGAAGGAGAATCAGGGGTAATACAGTGATCAGAAGTTTACCATTCTGTAAAAATTTCAAAGTGGTTTTGTACAATTGAATATGTTTTATTTGTTTAATTTATGATAGGAAATTTTTTTGTGCTCTGAAATATCAGTGTGTAAATTTTATTTGAATGAACTGTCCCTTTAATTAAAAGAAAATCTGCATAAATATTAGGGCTGTCTGTCGATTCAAATATTTAATCGCAATTAATCATATGATCAGATCGCGATTAATCGCAAATTAATAACAAATTTTTGTATCTGTTCAAAATGTACCTTAAAGGGAGATTTGTCAAGTATTTAATACTCTTATCAACATGGGAGTGGGCAAATATGCTGCTTTATGCAAATGTATGTATACATGTTTTATTGGAAATCAATTAACAACACAAAACAATGACAGATATTGATCCAGAAACCCTCACAGGTACTGCATTTAACATAAAACAATATGTTCAAATCATAACATGGCAAACTGCAGCCCAACAGGCAACAACAGCTGTCAGTGTGTCAGTGTGCTGACTTGACTATGACTTGCCCCAAACTGCATGTGATTATCATAAAGTGGGCATGTCTGTAAAGGGGAGACTCGTGGGTACCCATAGAACCCATTTACTGATCTTGAGGTCAGAGGTCGAGGGACCCCTTTGAAATGCGTGAGTATTTCCTCGCCAAAATTTAGCGTATGTTTGGAGCGTTATTTAACCTCCTTCGCGACAAGCTAGTATGACATGGTTGGTACCGATGGATTCCTCAGGTTTTATAGTTTCATATGGTATCAGCATCTTCACTCTAGCTTTAAAACCGAGCCCTTTTCAACCTAAAAATCGCAAGCTGCATTAATGCGTTAAAGAAATTAGTGGGGTTAAAACATTAAGCATTATTACCGCGTTAACTTTGACATTCCTAATGGGAACGTGGCAGGGCTGATACCACAGTAGCTATTAAAACTCATATGATACACCAATTGTTTGAATAAAGTAGACACACTCTATTGTGCAGTGACACCAACACATGTTTCTTCAGTACTCTGGTGCCCATTTGAACACCCTTCATTTGGCCGTTACGACAACGTACAGATATTAAGTTGAGATCAATCTTTACAAGCACCCACACTTTAAAGTCATGCTCTTGTTGTAGCCTCACAATTGGACCCCATCATCATAGTTTTGTAACTGATGTAATATCATCTTTATTCAATCACACAGTATCAAAGCAATGCTCATCCTCGTAGCCAAATGTTGCTGCTCACTCCTACATCTCCAGTTAGTTCGCTAGCTACTTCTGAGACGCCTTTTACTGCCCCCCAAAAAAAACATAATAACACCGAGACCTGCCAAAATCACACTGACAACGAGCTCAATGACTTTACCAGCACTTCCATCTGTTTATTTCTGTAGTGTAACAGAAATGTGCTGACTGTTTTTGGTCAGTTTATTCGCTTTACGCACTTCAGCATGACTGCCAAACTTATTTATAACTCTTGTTGGCTGTCACTGTTTGCTGACATCATGCTTCTGTCTCTGTTTCTTCCCTATCTCTGTCTGTCATCAGGCAGGACACAGAGGACTACATCTGCCAAGGCTGCCCTCAGGCAAGCACACACACACACACACACACACACACACACACACACAGTGAAGGCAGTGCGGAGGTGCACGTACTGTATAATCTTCAGGAAGTGATTAGGGGGTGTGAGATCAAAGTGCGACGGGAAAACATTCCTCCCTCCGTTCCCCCCTCGGGGGGCTAGAAGGACCGACAGCTTCCTCATGTTTAACTCAGACAGTTTTTATGGAACCAAGAACCCTGTTCAAAAACTGTTACGGCATAAAATCATTTCCATCAAAATGTTTCATAATAAATCAGTCCCTCCCGGATCTTGCAGGCTTTTTTGGGGGGATTGTTACGGCCTGGATTGGCTCATTTCACAGCAGTTTTTCTATAAAATGTTCAATGCATGTTGTTATGATTTTAGGCATTTTATTTTGCGATAAAATTGCAGGAGCGAGTGAAAATTGCACAAATAGTTTTTTTTTTATAATTCGTTAAAAAATCAAAGGCAACTTATTCCAGTCGGAATAAAGTAAGTAAGTCACCTTATATATGTATATATGATTACTTAGAACACTCAAAACAGTGCGATTTTATTATATAAGCTTCATAGTTGAATATATTGATATATATATATATAAGCGTTGTGGAAGGGTGCACTTCTTCATTTACAAATAAAGCATATGGTATACAGCATATATATATATATATAAGTAAAAGGATAACATTTCGAAGAAAAAAATCGCAATCGTCAAAAATCGGAAGGCTCAGTATTTTCGGTTTGTAATTTTTATTGACAAATGTTTCCATTTAATTTACAGAACATTTTTGGCAGTCAGTTTCATTTCATTGAATTTAATTTCTTAATTTCTTTGAAATGTTGTCCTTTTACTTTGTTATTGTCATCTATAGTGGTTATTAGCATATTGGCAACAAATCAGAAATATGACCAA
This sequence comes from Sebastes fasciatus, assembly GCF_043250625.1. NCBI lineage: Eukaryota > Metazoa > Chordata > Actinopteri > Perciformes > Sebastidae > Sebastes > Sebastes fasciatus. Next base: position 2,820,268 of record NC_133807.1, on the reverse strand, counting down.
TCTTCACAACCAGAAAGAAGGAGGAAGTGAGTTTGGTGACGTGGGCGCGGGGGGACTACTGGTTGTGCAAAATGTGAATTGTTGCTATTGCAACATCCTGGAGGGACTGAATGCTTTTAAGGTGGAAGATTTCTAGTTGAGTTTGATTTTTAAACAAACTTCAGTTCTCTATGTCCCAGGAGGGATTCTTTGAATCATTTGGAAAACATCACATCATTTAATGTGGGATCAATATTGTTAAAATGTCGGGGCTACGGTAAAGACAAAGTTCCTGAAAAATGTACCTTTTTGGTGAAGTAAAACTTCTGTCTAACATCTGAATATACATCAGACATCTTCAACAGACAAGCTGCGACAATCATTTTAGTAATAGTTGTATATATAAATGTATATGTATGCAACTGAAAATGCTCTATTAAACACATAACACAAGTATAAAAGTTTAAGAAAAGTGTAATAAAAGTGCTAAATTCGAAATGCAGAGCATATCCATTGCCTCCACACGGCTCTCAACATGGCGACAGCGATTTCAGCAACCCACCCACTCCGTCTTGAAACCTTGAATCGGCAAATATAAGAAGTTAACATGACAGAGCCGGCTGTCAGTCACTCGCGAAGTTCAACCAAATGGTCAAACTAGGCAGCGCTGATCAAATATGAATCAATATTCTGTTATGTTAATGTTTAATTTCTCTCCTCACATGTTCTCAGAAACATCTTGTAGTGCACGGTTTAGCTGTGAAATGAGAATGTTTTTGACCTGGCAGCCATGTTGAGATCAGTTGAAGAAATACCAAGCACAGCCCACCAGCCGGAGCACAGCCAATAGGAACTCTCTCTCTCTGAAATCACCTGTGATTGGCCAAAGTTTCCCGTCACGGGCTACATTTTTGAAAACAGAGCCATGAGGAGGAGCAGAAGTCTAGTTATCTCTCAGAACACTTGAATTACAATATGCTGAAAGGTTATTATGGGATTTTTGCCCAATGATGCCAAAATATACTGCCTACTGCCACTTTAACGCAAATTTTTGTTTTAACGCCACTGAAACGCAACTTCAACATATGAAACTAGAAAACCTAAGGAATCGATGGTACCAACCATGTCATACTAGCTTGTTGCGAAGGAGGCTAAATTATGCTCCAAACTTACACTCAATTTTGGTGACGAAAAACTGGCATGGCCATTTTCAAAGGGGTCCCTTGACCTCTGACCTCCAGATATGTGAATGTAAATGGGTTCTATGGGTACCCACGAGTCTCCCCTTTACAGATATGCCCACTTTATGATAATCACATGCAGTTTGGGGCAAGTCATAGTCAAGTGAGTGATTTAATCGTGATTAAATGTTTTAATCGATTGACAGCCCTAGTGTAAATATGTTTGGTACAATATCTTTCTAATGCATTTCTCTTGTGTTCTTTCACATAACTAAGATTAAAGAAGTGTAAAAAAATAGGTTACGTCTAATTATTCCAAGGGACATACATGACGGGTTCCCCGGTAAATTCTCTATTTTAACGGGTCCTCGGCTGAAAAAAAATTGAGAACCTCTGTTTTAAACTCCCTAATGCTTTATATTTGCATTACTGTTTTCACACAATGTCACAGTGGTTTTGTAAAATAACTGAAAACCTGCATTAACATAAACGTGACAAGTACGTACATCATTCACTCCTAATGACATATTACAGTTTTGTTTTTATGGGCTTTTTTTTCAAGTACAGTACAGGTCCATGCACATAATATTATACTGCATATAATATTATTATATATCATTATATACAGTTTTTAATAAAACAACACCAGCAATTGCAGCATTGGTGCTACGCTCTCCCTTAAAGAGAACACACAGAATTAGTTTGAAGCAGTTTACAGTAATGTTAAAGGTCCCATATCGTGCTCATTTTCAGGTTCATACTTGTATTTTGTGTTTCTATTAGAACATGTTTACATGCTGCAATGTTCAAAAAACACATTATTTTCCTCATATGGTCTGCCTGAATATACCTGTATTTACACTCTGTCTGAAATGCTTCGTTTTAGTGCATTTCAATGGAATTGTAACGGAATTGCGTTGCTGGGCAACAGTTTGGGTCCATGTGTACTCCTGTCAGCTGATGTCATTCACATACACTGCAACAGGAAATAAACTAGGACACATTTAGAATGTTTACGTTTAAAACCGTGTAATGGTCTAAATATTGTATATTTGTGACATCACAAATGGACAGAAATCCTAACGGCTTGTTTCAAACGCACAATTTCTGAATACAAGCTGTGTGTATTTCTCCGTATATTGAACGTTTTGATAGTTTAACAGTATTTATAAAGCACTAAAACCTGCTTTATAATATAAAAGATCTGAAAATCTCTCTTTTTACAATATGGGACCTTTAAAATAATTTCATTAAATCTCCCATTACTCCATTTGTGTCCAAAGACTATATTTAATGTGATAAGGATAAATACCACATTTGTTCTGATTAGTCAAAAGTCTTGAAATTTGATATGGACATACTTTGGGCAAGTATTTAACAGTAGAACTTAGAATGTTTTAGATCACATGAAAAAATTACATTTTTTTGCACTGCATATGTGTACATATCTTTGATATTCAACTTGTTATGAATTCATAGATACCAAATACGTGTATGTGCGCCTTGTAGTTTCTGAGATACAGTCATATCGTTATTATACTATATTTAGTCTTTGGGCACATTTGATTACTGTTTATTTCAAAAAATGGTAGAAAATGCCCTAGAATAAGCAGTAAAAATGTAGGGATTTTTTTATGATTTTCAGTACACACATCTTAGGGGCTCCTATCTACATATTCCATATAAATAAATAAAAGTTGTACAGAACTTTTATATGTCATCAGGTGAAAACATTGGCTTGAGGAGCCATTCTCCATTAGTTTCAATGGGTTTCAAAGCACTTTCAGGAAATATGTTTGTTTGCAGCCAAACGGTTTGACCCATTTTGAAAATGTCTTTAGATTTGTGCTTAGGAAAGCCCAGAGAACATTTTCAACAAAAGAAATTTAAAATTTCAGTTACGTGCACAAATGGGCTAAAATTACCATCACTTTTCAATTTAGTGAATTTATTTCTGCTTTGACAGCCCATTTAGCCCAACAGCCTCACCAACTCGAGAAACATTCAAAACTTAATGCGTTCACTACTATCATCTTTGATCCTTTTCTCCTCATTCACTTAAAAACAGTAGAGGGCAGTAGACACCAAGGGCTGAAAGTGTGTGTGTGGGTGTGGGTGTGTGTGTGTGTGTTTGTGTAGCTATCTTTGATAGGACCAATTCTAGTTTCAGACTGAGGACATTTTTGTAAAGTGAAGATAATTTATCCAGTCTTCGCCTTCGGACAGACCTTCAAAGGTCTGTTTGAGGGTTCAGACTTGGTTTTAACGTTCAAGTTAGAATTGGGTTAGGGTAAGGATTGGGGTCAGGCATTTAGTTGTGATGGTGAAGGTTAGAGTAAGGGGCTAGCGCATGGGTCTGCAACCTGCGGCTCTGGAGCCACATGCGGCTCTTTAGCTCCTCTCCAGTGGCTCCTTGTGGATTTTTAAAAGTGGAAATGAATAACTGTTTTTTGTTAACATTTTCATTTTTATTTATCATTTTTGTAGGTCTATGGTACGACGGTACAACGGAAGGCCACATTGAGGAAAAAAAAAAAAATCTGAGATTTCGAGAATAAAGTCACAAATTTATGAGAAAAAAAGTTGTAATATTCTGAGAATAAAGTCATAGGTTTAAGAAAAAAAAGTCGTAGTATTATGAGAATAAAGTCATAATATTATAAAGTAGTAATTTTACGTGTTATTTTCTTTTTTTCTCGTAAAGTTATGACTTTATTCTCGTTATATTATGACTTTTTTTCTCATAAAGTTATGACTTTTTTCTCGCTAAGTTATGACTTTATTCTCATATTACAACTTTTTTCTGAAAATCTAAGATATTTTTCCCCTCAATATGGCTCTAATACTATGTCGTACATTTGCTCTTTGGCCCTCACTGCATTGGACTTATATTCTATATACTTAGACTATAAACTGTGTTACCTTCATCACAATAATCAAATGTTTTGCAGCTCCAGACAGATTTATTTTTATCATTTTGCCTAAAATGGCTCTTTTGTTAGTAAAGGTTGCTGACCCCTGGGCTAGGGAATGCAATATGTCAATGAGTGTCCTCACAAAGATAGAAATACACGGCTGTTGTGTGTGTGTTTGTGTGTGTGTGTGTGTGTGTGCACTGTTTCTAACTCCCCTGGTATCTGTCCCAGCCACCACTTGACTGGCAACAACGTGCGGCAGGTAAACTGTCACACAACAAACAAACTGAAAATATGATGTGTCTCAGTGAATATTCAAGTTCAAACAGCTTTCGGTACTTTTGAAGTGACACAAGCTTCAGATGTAGTTCCAACTCTCATTACGAGATGTGACCTTTATTGTAGCGTACAGTAATTTGTGGCACTGGCAATCTTGAAATCATTTCAAAGTCATTTTTATAAACAAACAGGACTACAATAATTTTTTTCCTGTGCAAAAATTTGAATTGTTCAGATTTTGAACTTGACTGGACAAATTGATAAACTTGTGGCTCTAGCAGCAGTTTAACGCTCTGTAGACAGAGTTTGACACTTGGCCAAGACTGACCCTGCAAATAAATAAGCTTTTAATTCTTGTTAAAGGATGGATTGAGATTTACATGTTTGAGGTAGGAGTCCTCTGTAAATATGACCCATTACTTCTAACTACACCTACCAGCTTGCGATCATGTTGTAATGTGATGTTAACCCCGGGGTCTTCAAAAGACAGCTCATTTAAAGATTAAATATGTAACATTTCTGCATTTAAATGTCTAAAAACGACTAGACCCATGTTATATATTTTGTAGGGCTGTCAATCGATTAAAATGTTTAATTGTGTAAATGTGAATTGCGATTAATCGCAAATTAATCACACATTTTTTTTATCTGTTCAAAATGTATCTTCAAGGGAGATTTGTATTAGTATTTAATACTAAATACTAATACAAATATGCTTGCTTTATGCAAATGTATGCATGTGATTATCATAAAGTGGGCATATCTGTAAAGGGGAGACTTATGGGTACACAAAAATGGCCATGCCAGGTTTTCCAAAATTGAGCGTAAGATTGGAGCATTATTTAGCCTCCCTCTCAACAAGCTAGTATGACATGGTTGGTATCAATGGATTCCTTATGTTTTTTAGTTTCATATGATGCCAGTATCTTCACTTAAAACTGAGCCCATTACCACCTAAAAATCGCAAGTTGCGTTAATGCGTTAAAGAAATTAGTGGCGTTAAAACAAATTTGCATTAACAAGTTATTATCACGTTAACTTTGACAGCCCAAATATTTTGTTGAATTGTGTACTTACATTATCCCAAATTTTTCCAAATTTCATCAATGTTCAAACTCAGAGAAATCTGTAATCTTTATTCAAGGTAATTGTGCATTTCATTTAGTCGCTTGTCAATGGCGTCATATCTCCTTTACCACCTTTAGTTGCTCTACCTTCAGGGGAAACACCAGATGATACTTCAGAGGCCAGTAGGGACCGTTACTGATATGATATTTCAATATCGATCCAGCTTACTACAATGTGCTACTATGACATGTGGCTCATCATGCCAGCTACCAAGCTAATGTGTACAGTAACATTATAACATCGCAACAAATTTCAACACGCTGATAGTTATTTTTAGTATGATTGTTTTGACCATAGATAACAGTGCTGGATTACCCCATGATTAAATTTGCCACGTAATTGTAGCTACAGTAGCTGTATGGGTAGTCGACTCATCTAATGCTAAGTTAGCAGGTTAACATTACGTTAGCTAATGTTACTTGCGGGTATTTTATTAGAATGAAATGACACAACGTGAATGAATGTGAATCAATGTGACTAAACGTAACGTGAATAAAACTTGTCCGTGAACGTGATTTCTGCCTGAGACGCGTCAGATAGATTTTCATCGGAAATAGAGAGCTGCTGGGACGACGTATTTCTGTAGACCAACCGGAAAGTTAGCATCTCACTGGTTTCCTCGACAAAAAGCCAATGGGATTTGTCCATTGGATTTTTGATTATTGCATAAAATAAAATCTTACGCTGAAAAATGTTTATGATTAGCATACATGTTTTGTTCCGCAAGATAAACTGTACAAATGGACACCACTTTTATGATTTTTTAAGCGTAAATGCAATCGAATAAAGTTAAAGTTAGGCTACAAATGAAACAAATAAACAAATGAACACCACGGTCGCATGAGCGTGAGTATACACAACGAGGCTGTAAGGACGGACTAGTTGGTGAGATGACGTCTTTTAAGCCATGTAAAAGCTTCAAAATTCACGGGTGGGATATTTACTGATGTAACTTAGATCGTATTACAAAACATTAAAATCTCTTATCTTGTTTGAACCGCAGACCTTATTTTAGTCACCTAACTAAAAGCCCATTCAAAGAACCCATTGACTTCCAGATGAGGGAACAGGAAGTGCTTAAATGCTAACTCATTTCCAGGTTTTAGGACTCATTCCTGCAGCACTATATGATCGTTGTTTAACAATGAAATGAATGAGTGTTTGATGAGGAATCATAGCTACAGTAGGTAACATACTGTGACTGAATTTTCTATATAACATATGGGATACGACATGGAAATTTGACAATTTTTTGCAGTATTTAATTCGATTTTTAAATATTAATGATAATTTTGTGGGAGTGGCTTTGGAGGGGGGAATGAAGGGACTGTCAATGGTTCCGACTTGGTGACTTTCTCGCTAGATTTAGGGACTTTTGGAGCTAGTGCTGCTAGCTACTTTCACTGGAAAAGCGTTGGCAACGCTTGGCTTGGTTTTAATGTTGGATACCTTTTAAAATCTAATGTATTCTTGCTGGTTTCTAGAGTTTTACCTTTAAGTTGCCAATTAAGTATTAATAGTACATGGATAGAGATACCGTCAAAATCTGTAAGCTTTAGACTAGGGATGCTCATTTTGAACATTTTTCTTAAGCAATAACCGACCCTCGTTAACCGATTATTAACCAATAACCGACAAAATTTGTGCCTCGCGCCAGCTGCAATGTATGAGCACAACAGACAACTGAGAACCCAGTTCACCGTCCGGGAGCGTTAACTTAGCAGCTACGATGCTGCGTGTAGTGTCGCGGACATGCAGCCACTTTCCCAGTAAAAGTCTCCACCGCACATTTAGTTTAGTTTAGCAGGTTGTCAGCTGTGTGTCTGCCCGGATTAACGATAGCGATTGCCTGATAAACAGTGTGTGTACTGCTACGTTAGCAGCTCTAGCATTGCCGGAGGCTTCTTGCTCGCCGCCGCCGCCACACATACAGTCTGTCAACGCGGCGTAACTTTAACGAGTGTCCATGTGTGTGTGTTGGTGGTGAGTGTGAGGTTGTTGGTGGCGTTCTAGCTGTGAATGTAGGTATAGCAGTGTGTGTACAGTTTATTTGTCGGTGAATAAATGCTACAAAATTACAACTCCTCCGCTCCGCTCAAGCGAGCCGGAGACCTGAGCCGACTTCCTGTATCTTGCAACTCCGGCTCCGCCTCTTAAGGTGGGCTGTTCAGGTGGACCAGCTTTTCTCCTTAAAGAGACGAGCCGCTCCTCTGAGCCGCTCAGCTTTTTAATTAATTATAAATATTTCTTTTAACCGTTTTAACCGATAGCGTTAATCGGTGAAAATGCTTCATGTCGGTTAACGGTTAAACGGTTAATCATGAACATCCCTACTTTGGACTAAATGAGCAAGTTTTTTGTTAAACAGGCTAGTTCAAATGGATAGGAGAGCTAAATGGAACTCAACCAATGAGACTCTGGTTGTGCTACCTCTGAGAGAGTTTGTTTGTTTCTGTTCTATCTCTGCCCACCTACCTGCTCACACTCCTAGTCTCCTACCTGTCTATCTGTCTGACTGTGTGTCCGTCTGCCTGTCTGTGTGTCCGTCTGCCTGTCTGTGTGGGTGGTCATTTAATCACAGGCTGTATGTGGTCCTTCATCCTTCTGAGGGCGAGAGGGCAGATTGAATTAGAGCTTTAGAGCATCTCTGATTACACATGCAGCAGCTTGTGTGTGTACAAATCCATCAACAAGGGGTGTTGAAGTGATATTTCTCTCTGGTACAACAGTTTCATCCTTTTTTCAAACACCCTGCTGGGCCAGTAAACATGTGAGATTTGTTGGTGCATGACATATGGTTTTAATGCTGATGTGTTTTTTTATCCAGTTGTAGTTCAAAACAGGGCGAAAAATGTTTGTACACTCACCGGCCACTTTATTAGGTACAAGGTGTACCTAATAAAGTGGCAGGTGCTAGTACCAGGTGGTCTTCTGCTGCTGTAGCCCATCTGCTTCAAGGTGCGACGTGTTGTGCGTTCAGAGATGGTATTCTGCATACCTTGGTTGTAACGAGTGGTTATTCGAGTTACTGTTGCCTTTCTATCATCTCGAACCACTCTGCCCATTCTCCTCTGACCTCTGACATCAACAAGGCATTTCCGTCCACACAACTGCCGCTCACTGGATATTTTCTCTTTTTCGGACCATTCTCTGTAAACCCTAGAGATGGTTGTGCGTGAAAATCCCAGTAGATCAGCAGTTTTTGAAATACTCAGACCAGCCCGTCTGGCACCAACAACCATGCCACGTTCAAAGTCACTTAAATCCCCTTTCTTCCCCATTCTGATGTTCGGTTTGAACTTCAGCAAGTCGTCTTCACCACATCTAGATGCCTAAATGCATTGAGTTACTGCCATGTGATTGGCTGATTAGCTATTTGTGTTAACAGGCAATTGAACAGGTGTGCCTAATAAAGTGGCCGGTGAGTGTATATAGCCTACAGTATGTAAGATTTCTTAAATACACTGAGCAAACTAATATGAGTTATGACGCTTCATAATTGGGTCAATTTGCCTAAATTACATGTCAAAACCATATCTTCTCTCTTACCTTTAGATAGTTTTGGTTTTATTTGCCCAGGTATTGAGATATGTGAGATTTCTAATTTGCAGTTCTCACAGCATTGACAAATTACATTTAAATGATGTGTGATATTGTACACTCTTCTGTCAACAAATCGTACCCAGCACAAGTATCGTGTGTTGGGCAATATGTCCAAAAGCTATGGAAAACACATAAATTAGTCACACTGTTGCACTGTGTGACATAAACTGGAAAAACAAAGTTCAGAAACTTTTGTTTGGTCGATTATTTCTCTGTTGTAACAATGCTAATTGGCATTGTATTTTACATCGTTGGAAAGCCTGTTTATTTACCTTCGCAATGATGTCCAACTTGTAAGGATCATGCATTTGTGGGATGAGCAGCACAGTTGATTATGTGGGTAGCGCCCAAGAAAAATTTGCCAAAGTGCTCCGTCAATGGTAAACAGTGTATTCTCCTGTTGGTACTGACTCTTGTTTTGAGTTGTTTGGTGGATTGGATGATTGAACTCTCTATCAGTAACGTAACAAGGAACAAACAAGACATATTGGCTATTTTACACTTTATTAATTTAATACACCGTCAGGAGCCTCAGTAGCGGTGGAAGATCCATACGCAGCCACAACAGCCTGGCACCTCCTCCTCATGCTGGTCACCAGCCTGGTCACACGTTGCTGTGGGATGGCGTTCCATTCCTCAACCAGGATTCGTTGCAGGTCAGCCAGCGTGGTTGTGTTGGTCACTCTAACACGTACAGCACGCCCAAGCTGATCCTACAAGTGTTGAATTGGGTTGAGGTCTGGAGTCTTGGCAGGCCGTTTCATTCTCTCTACTCCCACATTGTGGAGGTAGTCTGTGATAACCCTGGCTCTGTGGGGGCGAGCGTTGTCATCTTGGAGGATGAAGTTAGGTGCCAGATTGTGGAGATATGGGATCGCCACTGGCTGCAGAATTTCATCACTGCATTGAGATGGCCTTCAATGATGACAAGCCTTGTTTTGCCAGTGAGGGAGATGCCGCCCCACACCATGACACTGCCCCAACCAAAAGCTGTTACTCCATCGGTGCAACGGTCAGCATAGCGTTCTCCGCATCATCTCCATACTTTGACCCTGCCGTCCAACTTTCGCACACAGAACCTGGACTCATCACTGAACATGACATTCCCCCACATGTTCAGGTTACATTATCTGTGTCGTCGACACCAGCGCAAACGGGCCTGACGGTGAAGGGCAGTCATTGCAGGCTTCCTGGTAGCCTTATGAGAATACACTGTTTACCATTGGCAGAGCATTTTGGCAAATTTTTCTTGGGCGCTACTCACATAATCAGCGGTGCTGCTCATCCCACAAATGCATGATCCTTACAAGTTGGACATCATTGCGAAGGTAAATAAACAGGCTTTCCAACGATGTAAAATACAATGACCATAAGCATTGTAACAACAGAGAAATAATCCACTAAACACAAGTTTCCGAACTTTGTTTTTCCAGTTTATATTCATCACCATGAACACTGTAGTTTATTTTGACCCAATCCGACATACAGTACGCCGTCCCGCTAAACGATAAATATAAAAGAAAATCCAAATTTGGGATCGATAAAGTACATCCATCTATCCATCTATACTCACTTCAGCACCAAATGTGTATTCAGCCTGTTCGCACAAAAAAGGCGTATAAATGCCCCGATAAAGCACAAGGTTAAATACGCCTTAATTGATTTCCGCACATCATTTATATGCCATGTATCCTGTAGCCTACTGACTGCAATGTAAACACATCCGCATATAAATGCTACGGTAAGAGTTAGTGACGTAGTATAAAAAACAAGAAAGACCACTTAGAGGTGCGCGGGTTGTCACATGTTTTTTGTTAAAGTTTGTGACGTGTTTTCCCGTGGTGGTGGGCATGGTTGGTATTCAGCTGCAGGAGAGAGAGGGCAGTAGCATAAAGGCTAACCCAGAAACGTTAGTACAAAGGCTAACCTAGTAGCACTAAGGTTAACCAAGAAACGTTAGTACAAAGGCTAATGCAATAGCACAAAGGCTAACTCAGTAGCACAAAGGCTAACCCAGTTACATTAGTACAAAGGCTAACGCAGTAGCACAAAAGCTAACCCAGTAATGTTAGTATAAAGGCTAACCCAGTAACACTAAGGCTAACCCAGTAAAGTTAGCACAAAGGCTAACCCAGTAACACTAAGGCTAACACAGTAACGTTAGTATAAAGGCTAACCCAGTAAAGTTAGCACTAAGGCTAACCAAGTAACACTAAGGCTAACCCAATAACACTAAGGCTAACCCAGTAACGTTAGTATAAAGGCTAACCTAGTAACATTAGTATAAAGGCTAACCCAGTAACACTAAGGCTAACCCAATAACACTAAGGCTAACCCAGTAACGTTAGTATAAAGGCTAACCCAGTAACATTAGTATAAAGGCTAACCCAATAACACTAAGGCTAACCCAGTAACGTTAGTATAAAGGCTAACCCAATAACACTAAGGCTAACCCAGTAACGTTAGTATAAAGGCTAACCCAGTAACATTAGAATAAAGGCTAACCCAGTAACACTAAGGCTAACCCAATAACACTAAGGCTAACCCAGTAATGTTAGTATAAAGGCTAACCCAGTAACACTAAGGCTAACCCAGTAACACTAAGGCTAACCCAGTAACATTAGTATAAAGGCTAACCCAGTAACACTAAGGCTAAGCCAGTAGCACAAAGGCTAACCCAGTAGCACAAAGGCTAACCCAGTAACACTAAGGCTAACCCAGTAACATTAGTATAAAGGCTAACCCAGTAACACTAAGGCTAACCCAGTAACGTTAGTATAAAGGCTAACCCAGTAACACTAAGGCTAACCCAATAACACTAAGGCTAACCCAGTAACGTTAGTATAAAGGCTAACCCAGTAACATTAGTATAAAGGCTAACCCAATAACACTAAGGCTAACCCAGTAACGTTAGTATAAAGGCTAACCCAGTAACATTAGCATAAAGGCTAACCCAGTAACACTAAGGCTAACCCAATAACACTAAGGCTAACCCAGTAATGTTAGTATAAAGGCTAACCCAGTAACACTAAGGCTAACCCAGTAACACTAAGGCTAACCCAGTAATATTAGTATAAAGGCTAACCCAGTAACACTAAGGCTAACCCAGCAACACTAAGGCTAACCCAGTAACACTAAGGCTAACCCAGTAACATTAGTATAAAGGCTAACCCAGTAACACTAAGGCTAACCCAATAACACTAAGGCTAACCCAGTAATGTTAGTATAAAGGCTAACCCAGTAACACTAAGGCTAACCCAGTAACATTAGTATAAAGGCTAACCCAGTAACACTAAGGCTAACCCTATAACACTAAGGCTAACCCAGTAATGTTAGTATAAAGGCTAACCCAGTAACACTAAGGCTAACCCAGTAACATTAGTATAAAGGCTAACCCAGTAACACTAAGGCTAACCCAGTAACGTTAGTATAAAGGCTAACCCAGTAACACTAAGGCTAACCCAGTAACACTAAGGCTAACCCAGTAGCACAAAGGCTAACCCAGTAACACAAAGCACACCCACTGAGCCGAAAAAGCCGATTCTAACTGAAATCGCAACAGATACTTTCGTGGTTGCTATTCTGCTTGTGTTTATATGACTGTGCCATGTAACACAGTTGTTTATTTATTCTTATATTACTAAATTTATGGCTCACTGCACTCCAGCGTTCCTATTGGCAGTCCGAACGCAAACAGAAAAACCCTGAAGGTATGTAGTTGACGGGGGAGCTCCCCTGTGGGCAGTTCCTCTCAGGGAGTCCCCACAACAGTTTGGTCTGAAAACGCCTACTGGGTTTTTTTTTGGGGTCCCAAGCCTCCCCTCCAGATCGCACCGTCTTCCTCCTCTTCTGTCAAAGTACATCTCAGAGTACTTTCTTTGTTCTACTATAAATGCAGCTAAACAAAGAGGTAGTTATCAACATCCATACCAGCAAACCTCCCCTCCATGCTGGCACAGTCACAAACTAAAGTGTTAAATGGCTAAAAAAAACAACTTCACAGTAATTCCCAAAGTGCTCAGCAGAAGTGACAGTGTGTAAAATGCAGCATTTTTCTCTAAACAAAATGAGAGACTGCTTTGAAGCCTGGCAGACAGTTTGTGGGCACATGAACCCCCACCCCCCCTGGCAGTGTAGACACCCACAATTCCCCGGCGGTGCCACCCTGCCACCCTGGTGCCACACAGAGACTTGAAAAGCTGCAGTAAATTAGAGTCAGTTGAGATGGTGGATTTGGATGCAGAGTCAGGGTGGGCTCATTGGTGTGGTTGGATATGTTGGCGAAGTGCGGTTATGTGTGGGTATAAAGTATTTATCTTGGTGATAGCGAGCTGTGTGTGGTCAGTGTCTGTGTGTGTGTGTTGAAACCAGGTCTAGTCTTATATGTCCAACCATGTGATCTCCTGATTAAAATGTCACTACACAGCAGATTGTGAACCAAACAGGCTGTCAGCTCCAGTCACAGTATATTTTACTAAAGAGTAAACAAACACCCATATCCCCCCACTGTGTTTGACTTGTTGCACTGGCCATACGTTATGGAGGACAGAACTTGCCAAAATTAAAAAATAAATAAATAAATAAAATGACTTGATAAATGAATAAATATGTCATTTAATGTAGCAAAAATAATATAAAAAATAAATGTAGCCATTAATTAATTGATAAATGTGACATTAATTGATATTTTTGTTTTAATTTGCTTCTTTATTTGTCTATCTTTGTATGAATTCCCTTATTTATCTACTCTTCTGTTTGATTTTCCCTTTTATTTATTTATGTATTTATTTTTATTAATTTTTAAATTGATGCATTTATTTTTGCATTTATTTATTATTTATTTGCTGCAACAAATGTATGTATTTATTTCTGTATTTATGCTTTTATTTCTTTTATTTACTTATTTCCGCATGATTTTTCCATTTGCATTTCACCCCTTATTAACGTGGAAAACCGGTGAAAATATCGCTTCATTACCAAGGTTGGAATTTAAATAAACAAAGGAATATATGATAAATATTGAGTTGAAATTTTCGAGTTATGGAGAAGGTGTAGTACCATATATTCCTTCCAACTTCTTTTGGGACATGTAATATTTATTTATGTTGATTATTTGTTAATTTATTGTTTACTGTTCACTTTATTTGTTATTCTTGTTTTGTTTTTTACTGAGGTATTTGTTACATGTTTGAAATAAATAATTAATTAAAAAATAGTTAGAAATAAAATGATTGTCACTGTCCACTCATATTAAACAAGAATCCCAATTAGTGAATGACTGTATGAAAATAATATGCAAGATATACCATTCGGCCGTTCATATTAACAAACGATATGCTTGTCGCTTTAAATGCAAGCCCCCAGGAAGAGCGCCGGTCGTTGATCCTGACTTTCGTAGTGGCCAAACGGCGGTACTGCAACTTCCGTGTTCGTCACGTGATGCATTGGGCCCAAAAATACTTTTTCCCATAAACTTATATTGGGAAAGAGACGTCTGTAACTCAGCGGATAATTTTTTTTTAGGTGAATCAACTTCCCAGTATGAACACTCCCTTATTTAAAGAATTCCGTTTTTAAAGTTGTAAAACGCACTAATAGCTGAATCCAGAGTTCTTACCCTTCCTCCGTTCATGTGAGTGAGACCCAGACCAAGGCTGGAGCGCAAGCCGTGGCAACGGCATGACGTTGGGACTGCGTGACCAAGTCATGTGACCGAGCGGACGCTACTCCGCCAATCATCTCGGACGCTACTCCGCCAAGATCCGGGTACCTTTCCAGACGGAAGTCGAGCCATTTAGGCTTCATGCTCCAACGAGCAACTCTCATAGGAATGACCGGGGCCCCGCCTCCAACGCTGTATCCAGTTCTCTTAATACATCCATGTTTAAATGCTGTGGCCGCAAGGAATTGTGGGATGTTATTCTCTCCTTTCCTTTGGTAAAGGATGGTCCTGTGTATCCTCTGCTAAAGGAGATAATAAAGGAAGCATTGAAGCACCTTTCCTTAGCATTTAGAGAATTCAAACAGCTCTTGTCATGGCTGCTACTGAGATACTTCCAGGTCATTTCACTCCGTTAGCAAAAAAGACTTTTCGACCGCAGCCCTGGTCTGCTCTGATTGGCTTGAGAGAGAAAATATGTTGCACCTTTGCAAATTTAGTTCTCAAGCTGTGGGCGGTATATTAAAATGAACCTGCATGTGACATAGGAAGGGGAGACACATCTGAATGGCTTGTTGAATCACATGTTTTCTGATCTAGGCAGCCTACAAAAAACTAACTGGGTTGTCTTATTTCACTTTTTTTTTCGGTTGGTCGCATTGACAGTATATGTAGATGGACGACGCATCTCCACTTCCTCCCACTGTACAAAAGTGAAGCCAAAATATCCCGCCATATAAATAGCTGCCATTTTCAGATTTTGACGTCATTTGGAGCCAGAGTCTGCGCAGTAGACTGTGGCCAAGCACAGCCACAGCTTGTTAACGTGAGCCACCTAGCTGCTATGTTAGCACCACGGCTAGAAAGACACAACAACTAACCATAATATCGCTATATAGCTACATTTATGATCAAATTGACACATGTTCTGTTACACAGACCCATGTCGGTTATGGAAAGTTAAAGTTACATCTTCCCTCTCGTACAATTCCCGAGACTCCGGCTCTGCGACTACTACTGTCAATCACAGCTGCCAATGTTTACGTCTAACCCCCCTTTGTATAGCATCAAATAACTAATTAAAACCAAAGTTATCAGAAAAATGAACACTTGAACATACATTAGCGTAATAAGAACTACCTAAAATGACAGAGACCATCTTTGGAAAAATGTATTTGATGTGTACTTTCACTTTTTAGTTTGGCCCATCGGCTAACATGGAGGAGGCGGGAGCTATGACATATACTGCAGCCAGCCACCAGGGGACGATCCAGATGTTTTAGCTTCACTTTTGGGGAGCTGTCATGTCATCCATCTTTATACAGTATACAGTCTATGGTTGGTAGGCACTCCTAAACTTGGAGCGACGGTTCTGGAACCAGATTTTAACCTGGAAGAAAAAGTATCAACTGTTGAGGCAACTTAAAGAACAGACAAACTTAAAGGTCCCATATTATAAAAAAGTGAGATTTTCATGTTTTTATATTATAAAGCAGGCTTAAGTCCTATATAAATACTGTGAAAGTATCGAAACGCTTAATCCACAGACAAATACACATGGCCCATATTCAGAAACTGATCTTTTTAAACAAGCCGTCAGGATTTCTGTCCATATGTGTTGTCACAAATATACAATATTTAGACCATTACACGGTTTTAAATGTAAACATTCTCAATGTGTCCCAGTTTATTTCCTGTTGCAGTGTATGTGAATGACATCAGCTGACAGGAAGTAAACATGGACCCAAGCTGTTGCCTAGCAACGCAATTCTGTTGCAATTCCATTGAATCGCACTAAAACGGAACGTTTCAGACAGAGGGTGAATACAGCTATATCCAAGGAGACAGTATTAGGAAAATAAAGTTTTTTTTAAACCATTAACGCATGTTAACATGTTCTAGTAGAAACACAAAATATAAGTATGAACCTGAAAATGAGCATTATATGTCCCCTTTAATATTATATATTATGCACTATTTTGTGACCTATTTTATCAGCCATCATCCTTTAGTATTTTATTTGTCTCAAATTTATAAAAAAAAAAACAGTAAGACTTCCACCCCCACTGTTTGAATGACAGGTGATCTCTGGGAACTGAAGTGTAGAAACACCACAGCAATGTCCGCTTATCACCAAAATTGTTGCCAAAATAGAAAAAGACATGTAGCTTGTGGAACACTGCTTCAAGCTAGTACAATTATTCATTAAAAATCATTTGTTTCCAGTTAGCGCTATACGTCTTTCGGTAGGAGCAGTGATTGCTCCAACAGAAATTGGTACCCATTTAATTCCCCTCACGACTTAACTTTGGATCCCAGCATGGCTATTGGAAAACACCTTTCAGACACACACACACAGTCACTGAAAACACCCTCCTTGTATTTCATCCAAGTGTTTCTTTTTTTTTTTCTTTCTTACACTCAGAACACCCGTCTCTTTTGTTTTTGCCTAAACTCTGGTGAAATTCCAACACGAGGCGAACAGGGCAGGAGGAGAACGAAGGAAAAACATGTTGGAATTTTTTTCTCCTCTCAGATCTTCAGGGTTTCTCAGCAGCAATTACACAGAAGTGTTACCAGATGCTTCTCGCCATTGTCGGACCAAAAAAACACGTATCTGCACAAAGTCAGTCTGTCTCTCAGGATCGGGAAAAAGGAAATGCATTTTTTATTTTTTTTTATTCATGCCAATGCCAGTTTTGAAATTTCACAATGGATATTTAACGAAATGCCTCGGGGTTGATGAGACTCAACAACAGCGAAACATTCAGAGGTAGAAAAACACAGAGATCGCAGTTACATGGTTATTTCCCGACAGCAGCGTTTGGTTTCTGCAATCTTATCTTATCCTTGAGCCTTGACTCCAAGCTCTCTCCAATTAGTTTAAGAAAAACACACTTACATGCACACACACACAGTTCTGCATGTGCATGGTGACACATATACGCACATTCATGCATGGACAAGTGGTACATTTTGAGTGTACATGCATGCTTTAGTATGCAGTTAGTATGCGGGAATATCTGCATACATATACACACTTACATAAAAACAAATTTTCCACTCAACATGAAATAATCACTAGCAATTTACTGTGTCATCTATTACACAGCTAAAACATTACTGAGAGTAAACATTATTTTTCTCCCATAATCTTATCTCTGTTTTCTAAGCACCGCATAGAGAATAGGGATGTCCATAATTAACCATTTAACCGTTAACCGACATTAAGCATTTTAACTGATTAACGCTATCGGTTAAAACGGTTAAAAGAAATGTTAATAATGAACTCAAAAGCGGAGCGGCTCAGAGGAGCGGCTCGTCACTTTAAGGAGAAAAGCTGGTCCACCTTAACAGCCCACCTTAAGAGGCGGAGCTAGAGTTGCAGGATACAGGAAGTTGGCTCCGGTCTCTGGCTCGCTTGGTTGGAGCGGAGGAGTTGTAGTTTCATAGCATTTATTCACCGACAAATAAACTGTACACACACTGCTACACCTACGATCACAGCTAGAACGCCACCAACAACCTCACACTCACCACCAACACACACACGTCTGTTGGAAACTCACTAAAGTTACTCAGACTACGTGTGCGGTGGCGAGCACGAAGCCTCCGACAATGCTAGAGCTGCTAACGTAGCACAAATACACACACTGTTTGTTGGCCACTCGCTAAAGTTACGGCGGGCAGACACACAGCTGACAACCTGCTAAACTAAACTAAATGTGCGGTGGAGACTTTTACTGGGAAAGTGGCTGCATGTCCGCGACACTACACGCAGCATCGTAGCTGCTAAGTTAACGCTCCCGGACGGTGAACTGGAGACTCCCGTCAACTAATATCTGTTGTGCTCCTGCAGCTGGTACACCGCTGCATGCGAGACACAAATCTTGTCTGTTAACGGTTAATAACTGGTTACGAGGGTCGTTATCGGTTAAGAACATTTTTCAAAATGAGCATCCCTGGTGTAGAGAATAAAACGTCTCAGGCCGAACATGTGACCAGTGGTGGAAGAAGTATTCATAACCTTTACTTTAGTTAAACTACAGATGCAGTGACTTAAATTACTCCATTACATGTAAAAGTCCTGCATTCAAAATCATACTTATGGTACAGAAGTATTATACAACACAGTCTCACGGCATTTTATGAAACAGTCATGACGTTTAATCTGTTTGATTTGTGTATATAGACACAAATTTTCCCTTTTTTTTCTCGTGAAACTCAGCACGACTTTCAGCAACGTGTTTTTCGTGCGTTTTACTACAAATGTCCAGCAACAGTTGATGCACGTGTCAATTTCTGCTCCAGTCATTTCAAAGCAAAACTACTTAGTTAGATGACAAATAAATCAACTTTCACTTGTGGACTCACACAGAATGAACACCGGTCTCCTGGACGAAAGTCTTGTGTTTTTGACCCACCCAGCCAACCCGACCTCCTCCCAACACTCTATACTTGCCGGTTTACAGGTACGTGGATTGATTTTGTGCTGACCGTTACGGAAAAATGCTAAATTTGTGTCTATTTCAATACATTACATTTTCTTTAAGCTAGAGTGAAGATACTGGTATCATATGAAACTAGAAAACCTAAAGAATCCATCAGTATCAACCATGTCATACTAGCTTGTTGCAAAGGAGCCTAAGTAACGCTCCAAAGTTACGCTAAATTTTGGCGAGGAAAAACTACCATGGTCATTTTCAAAGGGGTCCCTTGACCTCTGACCTCCAGATCAGTGAATGTAAATGGGTTCTATGGGTACCCACGAGTCTCCTCTTTACAGACATGCCCACTTTATGATAATCACATGCAGTTTGGGGCAAGTCATAGTCAAGTCAGCACACTGACACACTGACAGCTGTTGTTGCCTATTGGGCTGCAGTTTGCCATGTTATGATTGGAGCATATTGTTTTATGCTAAATGCAGTACCTGTGAGGGTTTCTGGACAATATCTGTCATTGTTTTGTGTTGTTAATTGATTCACAATAATAAATACATTATATACATACAATTGCATAAAGCAGCATATTTGCCCACTCCCATGTTGATAAGAGTGTGAAATACTTGACAAATCTCCCTTTAAGGTACATTTTGAACAGATAAAGAATGTGATTAATTTCTATGGACAATCATGCAATTAATCCCGATTAAATATTTTAATCGATTTACAGCCATAATTATAAGCAAAATGTACTAAAAACAAGTATAAGTATTCATTATGCCGAATACCCCCTTTGTGTTATAAATTAGTATTAATGCAGTATTAATAAATTATATAGTAGTATAGTATAAGTATATTATTAATAAATTATAGGATTGTTATCAACAATGCATGCTGGAGTTTAATCTGTTAAGACATGTCCGCCTATAATTGAGTCCTAACACCTGTGCAGTGTAATGAGAATAATTCAACCTGTTTTGAATTTACATCAACTTATTTATAAAAAAAAATAATTGTATTTTGAAATTTAAACAAGTTATTTTTTACTAAATACTATACTAAGAGGATATGAAATGAAAACAGGGTTAGAATACCAATACTGTCTGATTTTATTCACTTGAAGTTACCATGAGGGACTTTTAACTAGCTTGGAAAAAGTCTCAATGTCACAGTGATACACAGTGTCTATATGACCTACAGAAGTAAACAAGACCATCAGCGAGAAGATTGGCTTCTACACTGAGATAGATTTCTATATACTGTAGTTATTGTTAATGCTTGTAATCAAGTGTCACCGGGTCGGATTCCGTGTGAAATCAGATGAAATCATGCAGGTTCACCGAAAACTCTTTCGGCTCAGACTCCTCGTCTGTTGTATTAATAGCATTCCAGTCCGTTAAGGCCGGCCTGGAGGGGGGGTGTTGGATGGGTCAGACAAACACAAGACTATCAACCAGGAGACCGCTGTTCGTGTCCCGTGTGAAACTAAAAGTAACGTTGACTTATTTTGTCACGTGAGTCGTCGGTATCGTCTGTCCCGTGAGTCACGTGGGTCATTAGTCAGCGAAGTTAACCACAACCGTTTCCTAACCCTACCTAAGTGGGTGCAGGGCAGACTTAAAGTGGCAGTAGGCAGTATATTTTTGGCATCATTGGGCAAAAATTCCATAATAACCTTTCAGCATATTGTAATTCAAGTGTTCTGAGAGAAAACTAGACTTCTGCTCCTCCTCATGGTTCTGTTTTCAGAGAAAATCTAGCCCGTGACGGGAGACTTTGACCAATCACAGGTCATTTCAGAGAGAGAGAGCGTTCCTATTGGCTGTGCTCCGGTCATGTGACCGGTACTTGGCGTTCCTTCGCCAGATCTCACAATGGCGGCCGCGTCACAAACTTTCTCATTTTACAGCTAAACCATGCACTACAAGATGATTCTGAGAACATCTGAGGAGAAAAAATAGACATTAACGTAACAGAATATAGATTCATATTTGATCAGCGCGGCCTAGTTTGACCGTTTGGTCGGAGTTCGTGATTGACAGCCGGCTCTCATAGACAGCAGCTGGACAGCAGACCTCAGATCAGCTCTTACTGCTTGTTTTCCTCCGGTCAGGTTACCTTATACCATATAGGCAGTCCCCTAGGGCGCCGTGGCACCCTTCCTCATTTTCTGCACTGAGGTAACAAATGTACGAATAAATAAAAGAAAGAAAGAAATTCACTTTTCGCCCCTGTAACTCTCTTTCTCACAGTTTTTCAGCAGCGCAGCCGCACTTATTTGTTCATTAAAGTGTAAATGTAGTGAAACTGACTAAACACTTTTAAGCCAACAATATCAGAGACCAATTTTTTTAATCTATATTATAATAAAGACAGTTATTTTATCATTATAATCAAATAAAAATCTTGATTTTTGTCTTAAAACCATTGTGATGTCTGATGTGTGTTTGGATTTACGGGGTAAGGGTTATGGTTCTGGGGGGTTGGAACCCAAATTTCGCCTATAGTGCACCAAAATGGCTAGAGCCGGCCCTGAGTGGTTGTGTTGTATAAACCTAACTTCCTGTGAAAACAGAAGTTTATTTTGAAAGGACACTATGCATGTATATATTGACACACCGTCCCCGTTCCGTCCAAAAGCATCGCAACAGGGGTCCCCCGTGCGTCGGTCTCCGATGCCGAGAGACACTGACCAAGAGGCGGTATTTGACGAGTTGGGAGTGAGAATGTGTTGCTGCTGCAGTAAATTGAAAGGTTTTCTAAAGGGAATTTGGTGCTGGGAAACACATAACGCTTTTGTACGCAGGAACTGCCAAAATCAACACAAAATTAAAGTTCCATGTAGTACTTTTAAAGAAAACTGAGTTACAATGCATCATGATTTATAGCTGATCGTGTGTTTTGTTAACTAGCTAATAACTAGCTATTGTCAGATGAATAGTAAAAGGGGGGGGTGTCAGTGCCACGGCCATGCCCTTGTGTTTCCTGTGTTCCCCTCTCCTCTTGTCTCCATGACCCCAGTCTGTCTCTCTGGTATTAACTGGTATTAACATGCGTCCTCAGTGATCTGATCACAAGTGGACAGCTTTGAGTACGTCTGTTCACACCTGGCATTAGAATGCGTCTCCACATGCGTCTTCAGTGGCCACTTGTGATCCGATCTCACTTCCCCGCTCTATACGCAAATAAACACGTAGTAAACACACGGCTAATACAGCAGCCGTTGTGACGTAATATTACATGAATGTCAGTAGTAATATCCTACATATTCGTGAATTCTGGTACATTGTATTAACATCAAAATAAAAGGTTGTTGTACCGGCGGTCCCTGGGGACCTCCGCGCCGCCGGTACCACTGCTTTTGCCAGACAACAGCAGGATACAGCGCTCCAGAGAGCCGGGAGGACAGAGAACAGGTGGGCGGACGGTCAGGTGTCAGCTCCGCGCAAAGCAGCGGAACAAAAACATCGACACATCTCCGATAGTATGATAATAATGCACTTCCTGTTCGTAGTCTGATAGTCTGTAGATATGTAGCCTATAAACAAGATATATTTTAATAAAATACAGTTGTACCGACAGGATACAGTAGAGCACAGAGACCGTTTCCATGCTGGTTTATTCACCTGAGGGGCGCGGTGATCCCGCGGATCCCAGCTGGACATCAGATGAGTAGGCGGTCCTTAATGTGGCCAGGACGCATTCACTACACACTGCTAAAAGAATGAGGTCACATGTGGCCCAGACCACCTCTGAATGTGGTCTGAAAGATCCGATCTCAACGAGTCCTCAATGCGTCTCAAGTGTGTTCACACCTGTACTTAAAGCTGTCCACTTGTGATCGGATCATGAGGACACATGTTAATAGCAGATCTGAACAGGGCCTCTGTGTGTAGGTGTGTGTGTGTCTTCCTTGTCCTGCCGTCTACCTGGACCCCAGCTTACCTACTCACCTGCCTCAGCTCTCAAACACCTGCCATTCATCAGCTCCTCGTCTGTGCAGTAGGCTATATCTACCCACGGCTCTTCACCCATCACTCGCTCATAGTTTCAGCAACGCAATTCTGTTGCAATTCCGTTGAAATGCACTAAAACGGAGTGTTTCAGACAGAGGGCAAATACAGGTATACAAAGGCAGACAGAATGAGGAAAATAAATGAATGAACGTTACTGCATGTAAAAATGTTCTAGTAGAAACACAATATACAAGTATGAACCTGAAAATGAGCACGATATGGGACTTTTAAATTTCTTGACTATTTCACAAACTGTCCTGAGTCTGTGTTGGACGTACAGAAATGAGAGCGGTATTAATCTTCTTATCTAACTCTCTGCAAGACAGTAGATAGGTGTGTCAAAAAAAAACATTACTCTTATTTAATTTTTTAAGGCCTAAAATGTATGCCTACTTCATTTTACAGATATGTGCATGCATTTAAGTGTGTGTGCGTCCATTCTAAAACTCTTGAATCTGAATGGCAAGAGTTGAGACAACAGCAGAGCTAATGACTGATCTCCTCTACGAGCAATTTAGCCATAATCCACCAATCACGGGGCTTGCTTAGCCCGACAGGTCAGCCCCACCTACTGTACAAGGCTAATGGAAGAAAGGGGCGATTATAACAAATCAGATATTTCTGACACTGGTCACTGTCTCACTGGTTTAACCTCCGAGTGCATCAGCTTTCAGTCTTCAAATAGCCGAGAGCTGGGGGCCGCTTTGTAAAGGGGAAACTAAATACCTCATGCGGGCACACAGAGGGATTGTGGGTATTTTTGGTTATGTGGGTAAGCTCAATTTTCGCTTTGGGGTTTTGATTCAGAGCAGAAATACGTTTGATATGCACACACACACACACACACACACACACACACACACACACACACACACACACACACACACACACACACACTGTAACCATGCACACACATCTCGTCCACACACTGCACCCCTCTCCACACTCTCACTGTTGCTCACTCATTCATCCACACACAGAGAAGCTGCCTATGCTCTCAGTTTCTCCCAGAGTCTCGAGGGAGAAGGTAATTGCTGCGGAAGCCGAGCTACTGAGCGCCAGCCGTCTGTTTGGTTGATAGGGATCAGTGGGCGAAGAAGTGTGGAGTCTA
The DNA here is from genome assembly GCF_043250625.1 of Sebastes fasciatus. NCBI lineage: Eukaryota > Metazoa > Chordata > Actinopteri > Perciformes > Sebastidae > Sebastes > Sebastes fasciatus. Next base: position 2,795,952 of record NC_133807.1, on the reverse strand, counting down.
CAGAGTCCGAAGGAAGCAGAACTCTTCTCAACCTTAGAACACAACATACAACGGTTCCCCCCCTCGTTCTTTTCTCTGGAACGTTTATTACCCGTGTTAGTAAGATCTCCCCTGGCCTACTAGTTACAGATGTTGAGTCTTTGCTTGCTAAAGGTGTGTTCAGACGGAAAGCGAAGCAAATTTTCGCCTCGAATCATTCGCACAAAATTGACTGCTGGCCTGCTCGTGCTTATTCACCCGTAACAGCCGGTGTACCGACTGTACACTCATTCGCCGTAAACTAAAGCTAGCAACAGGCACACTGAGTGTGCCTTTGTGTTTCTGTTCAGCTCAGCCTCTGACTGATCTCAGAACTACCCAGAAACTGTGACTCTCTCTTTTATTTCCTTCCTGTCTCCCTTCCTTTTCCTCTAAGCGCATGCGTGCAGAGAGTGCTACAGGAATGAGTCCTAAAACCCGACAATGAGTCAACGGATTTTTTGTTAGAAGCCTGAAATAAGGTCTGTGGTTAACACAAGCTGAAGAGGTTTTAACGTTTTGTTCTACGACATAAAATACGTCAATAAATAACCCCACACGTGAATTTTGAAGCCTTTATGTGTCTAAAAAGAAGGCGGTTGCTAACAAGTGGCTAAACGAGAGTCTTGTTGTGTATACTCGCACTCATGCGACACCGCGGTGTAGTTTGTTTATAACCTAACGTTAGCTTTTTAATTCTGTCGATTGCATTCGCGCTTCAAAAATCATAAAAGTGGAAAATAACATGTATCATAAACGTTTGTTTACCACAGAGCTTATTCTCTGCAAAAATTCCAAAACCCAATGGAACAATCCCATTGGGTTGTTGTGGAGGGAATCAGGGCGATGCTAACTTCCTGGTTGGCCAACAAAACTACATCATCCTTGCACCACTCTACTACACTGCAAAGCTAAAGACATTCCCATCAGCTTCAGCTATATCTTGTGCCGATTAGAAAACGTTAGCATGCTAACAGACTAAACTAAATGCCTTTGAATATCAAGTCCGTATTTTTATACAACCTAAAGTCGTGTCAATGACGTTTACACACCGACTCCAAAACTTTTGTCCGTCATTAGCCTAAGGTTTTTGGAACAGGTTAGATATTCCGCATTTTTTCGATCCGTCATAAAGCAAAAGAGGGTTTAAAGATAGGTTGTGGCAGGCGATCGCAGAACAGCTTGGAATCGGGGATGGTCACAAAACAAAGGATGGAGGAAAGATTATAGTGATTGTGCTCTAGGCAGCTAACGATAGCTTCTTGCTAACATCATTCATCCATTAGCCCCATTAGGGTCTAGCGCTATCCATCGCACCCACATAATTAATAGTTTTGTCTTGTATTGCGAATTTTCGCAACGAATAGAATAATATAACGCATCGGACTCGGTGTGCAAGGTGTCTGTGCGTAACGTTTTTTATCGGATGACAGATTAAAAAAGACGCATACGAAAAAAATGGACTTGGTGTGCAAAGACCTTTAGATGGTGCACGTGGTGAACCCGCCAAACATCAGCATATATGTTAGCATTATAAATGTGAGCATGTTAGCATGTTGATGTTAGCATCTACCTCACAGCACCCAGAGCTGCTAGCATGGCTGTAGAGTCTTGTTGAATATAATTTATGTTTATATAATAATACAGTATATATGTATATGTTTGTTTCCTTGCCAGAATCAAAGCTCAACCCTGAGAAGCCATAGTGAGTTTATTTAGCCATTGATGAGACATGAAAGTATCACATGCATGCCCTCTACAGAGACTTTATTCCCCCCCCACACACAGGTTGCACTCTGGTCCATTACACAATATTGCTGACTATGGAAACCACACTGATTTCCCCCCCGGTGTGTCACTGATGTGTGAGGTGTGTCACAAAGTTTCACCACGTCCACCCAGCAGCCATCTGCTCAGATCAACTCTTCTTGACTTCGGAGTCTTGCACGTTCGGGGATATTTAAATTAGGTGTTCCCTGTTTGACACAGTCAGTGCACATCGATGTGCTTCAAAGATCAAAGTTTCGGAGCCCATAACCTTTAGATCCTTCAAACACCAACTATAAATTTGTCTCTAAATAAGTAATTTTTCTGTCCCCTTTGAGTCTAGTCTCTTGCCAAAACAAAGGAGGTCCAGGGGGTGTTTAGGGGGAGATAGCAGGTCAACAGTAGATGTCACATAGACGTGGTGTAAATCCTCTGAAAGCTGGGAACCTGAAAATTAATCTGACTTGTTCTAGTCATAAATGACAAAATAAGCATGAATTAATTAACTAAAATAAATTGTGAAAGTGTATCAGGGCAATTTTGGGGTTGATACCATTTGTTACACAGATTAGGTGCTAAATTTAAAAAAAAAATTACCACTCGAGAACTGATAAAAACGATCAATAATCCCTCCAAAATACCACATTAAGACACCAAGATCTTGATTAACACCATAGAAAAAGCCATGCTGTGATTTGGGATCAAAAACTTTGAACATTTGGAGATTTCTGTAAGAATTGCATTTTTTGGCGATTGGATGGCGAACACTTCTGTTCTGGAAACTGCTCAGAAACGCACTTATTGTCAATCTACCTAGGAAAGCCATCCATCCTCTGAATGCTCTAGATCTGTAGTTTGATCCATTCATCCTCTGAATGCTCTAGGTCTCTAGACTGATCCATCCATCCTCTGAATGCTCTAGGTCTCTAGTCTGATCCATCCATCCTCTGAATGCTCTAGGTCTCTAGTCTGATCCATCCATCCATCCTCTGAATGCGCTAGGTCTCTAGTCTGATCCATCCATCCTCTGAATGCTCTAGGTCTCTAGTCTGATCCATCCATCCTCTGAATGCTCTAGGTCTCTAGTTTGTGGGTGTAAAGCTTAATGAGGCTGTGATTATCCTAGAGGTCACCACAGGTCATTTTATACAGTGAGGTCAAGTTTTAAAACATGGTCTCAATATTGAATTGCTCCTATGGGGACTAACATCATCACACATGAATACAGTTTGGCTCATTTGATCCACAAGAGTTTCAGCTTTACAGTGATACCCAATTTATGGAATTCAAGACTGTTTAGGGATCCCAGTATGCAGAAATATTCAAATACACCATTTTTAGAATTTGCGAAAATAACACATTTATTCTGCATTTGTTTTGGCCCCAAACTGCATGTGATTATCATAAAGTGGGCATGTCTGTAAAGGGGAGACTCGTGGGTACCCATAGAACCCATTTTCATTCACATATCTGGAGGTCAGAGGTCAAGGGACCCCTTTGAAAATGGCCATGCCATTTTCCCCCTCGCCAAAATTTAGCCTAGTTTTTGGAGTGTTATTTAGCCTCTCTTCTGACAAGCTAAGATGACATGGTTGGTACCAATGGATTCATTGGGTTTTCTAGTTACATATTATACCAGCAGCTTCACTGTAGCTGAGATTGAGCTGACTGAGTAATGTCGGAATCGCCAACTGTACAACACGGTGATTACAGCATGCCACTAAGGCTGCCAGGGTGTTTGATTCCTACATGGAGCCACCCATGCTGAAAGTGTACAAAACCATAGTAGCCTAATGCCATGTGCTTTGTTGGCAAATGTTATGTCTTCAGCTGCCTCTTCACATAGTTACAGTCAGTTAAGGAGATGTACAACTTGATTTGATCAAACAAATCTGCCTTGGAAACTGTGGTGGAATTTGTACATCTCTGATTGTTAAGGAGTAATTCATAAAATGCTGATAATTAAACATCACTGAAATAGACGTAAAGAGATTTTTTTTTAAATAAAAAAGTATTTATAGTATAAAAAGAGTTCCCCCACTGTATTTGCAACCACTGAACTGACAACCTCAGCAGCATGTTGGTGCAACACATAAACAAGTTATGATATAACTGGCTGTTGATTCATATCTTGAGCAAAGTGTGACAGTTTTAGCTCTGAGAGTCAGTAATGACAAGCTGAGAGAAACACTGGAGCGAAGAGAGTGAAGAAGGCACCGAGTGAAACAGAGAAACAAGAAACCAGAGGTAGGAAAGATAACCAAAAGAAAGTCCGAGAGAGAGAACGAAGAGAAAAAAAGAGCTAAATCATGAAAAAAAACTTGACAATGCTGAAGTGAAACTAGTGACTCAGCTACAGGACCTCTTGGGAATTTATTCATTTAACTGACTCTGGTATTCTAGGGAGTTTTGTGTGAGTGTGTGTTCACTAGGTATTTTCCATTGTCATCTTTGTTTGGTTGTTTTCTTAGTTTGTTTTGTGAAATATTTACACTAGGGCTGTCAATTGATTAAAATATGTAATCGTGATTAATCGCATGATTGTTCATAGTTAATTGCGATTAATCACAAATTATTGCAATATTTTTTTGTCTGTTCAAAATGTACCTTAAAGGGAGATTTGTCAAGTATTTAATACTCTTATCAACAAGAGAGTGGGCAAATATGCTTGCTTTATATAAATATATGTATATATTTATTATTGGAAATCAATTAACAACACAAAACAACAGCCCAACAGGCAACAACAGCTGTCAATGTGTCAGTGTGCTGACTTGACTATGACTTGCCCCCAAACTGCATGTGATTATCATAAAGTGGGCATGTCTGTAAAGGGGAGACTCGTGGGTACCCATAGAACCCATTTTCATTCACGTATGTTGAGGTCAAAGGTCAAGGGACCCCTTTGAAAATGGCCATGCCAGTTTTTCCTCCCGAAAAATTAGGGTAAGTTTGGAGCATCATTTAGCCTCCTGGACTGGAATGGATTCCTCAGGTTTTCTAGTTTCATGTGATAGCAGTATCTTCCCACTCAACATGAAAACTGAGCCCGTTACAACGTGAAAATCATAAATTGTGTTAATGCATTAAAGAAATTAGTGGCGTTGAAACAAATTTGCGATGTTAATGCTTTATTATTGTGTTAACTTTGACGGCCCTACTTTACTAATTTCCATAAAGTCAAATTTTGGCAAAGGAGAGTAAGTCAGGAGAAGATGAACTTTTTTTCCACCGACAATTACAATTCTTAGTTGTCATGCTTCCGTGACGATCAATTCCTCTTAACAATACTTTCCCACAGTGTTTCAGTTTTTTTGGTTCGTTTGCACAACAGCGTGGTGCTGATAAACCTGTGGGGCGCACCCTATTTTTTCCCCGATAATGCTACACTGTGGACAACAAATCCGTGTTGAAATCGTCAGAACGAGAGCTAGTTAACGTTAGCTGTTAGCAGCCGGTGGGGCAGCACAGTCCTGGTTAGGACGAAAATCGCACATTAAATTCAAAATGGCTGACTTCCTGTTGAATTTTGGGCATACATCCAAGAGGCTTTTTTGTGCGTCTCCACATGTTACATCTGTCTGCCAAATTGCATACATGTAGGTGAAACTGGAGCGAGGGGCTCAATTCTTCAAACTTTCTAGGGGGCGCTAGCGAGCCATTTTGCAACACCCAAGCCTGAGACCCTTAAAATATTAATTTTTTTATCGCGTCTGATAAGTGTGCCAAGTTTAACAACTTTTTGAGCATGTTAAGGTCCTCAAAAAGGCGATTCATTTGCATGAAAAAGAAAAAGAAGAAACACTACAGTTTCAATAGGGCCTTCACCGGCCCGACGTTGTCGATGCTCGAGCCCTAATAATGATATTAAACTCTACCCATATCCTACACAGTTTTAACCACCATCCTGCTCGGTTTGACCAGTGAGTGACATGCTGAAGTACTTCTTCTCTTTCATGTGGTTGTCAGACTTGTCTTGTCTTTTCATCTACACTACCCTGCTGTAACGCACTGTAAACTGTCATCCTCAGCGCAGCGTCTGGGTGGTTTGAGAGGGCGCAGCATAAACAATGCTTCTGTTTGATTTGATTCCCTCCAACACTGGGACGACGGCTGCAAAAGGGTGGACAGCGTGTTTTGAGTTTTGAAACCAAATTGAAGAGAGGGGTTAGCAGAAGCCGCATTAACAACAGCGCAACTGAGGGACACTAACATTTATGCAGAGAAACCACACACACACGCATGGATGCACATGTACTGGGTTACATGGTTGCATTTACAAGCCAGATACACACATCCACCAGAAGATATGAAGTGGTGTACGTTTACAACACAGGAAAGGAAAGATGCCAACATTTACTCAGGAGAAAATTAATGCAGACACACACACACACACACACACACACACACACACACACACACACACACACACACACACAGATGGTGGCAGCAGGGCAGACCCCCTAGTCTGTCCACATATGGCTGCAATTGACCGGTAGGGTGGGTGGATAAATGGCAGCCGACCAACCGGTGGTATAATTATCTGACCAGCCTCTTTATGTAGCCTTAAATAGCAGTCTTGTTTGCACTAAAAATAAACTGTCATTTCAGCCTGCTGACATTTGACCCCTGACACCTGACCCCCGGCCAGAAAGGACAAAGGTCGGCCATCTTGGACTTGGCGCTAAAAATAGCAGGCAGACCTCTCTTCACCCTTGAACCTGAATCAAAAAAAGGTGTTTTGCGTTTCTTTTTAGCCCAAAAGGAGCAAGAGAGTGTCACCTTCTCTTACAGATCAACTGAAAACATAATAATAAAACAAAAACTCTAAGCGTTTTGGAGTAGGTAACTTAAAAGAAAATGCTGGTATTTTTACATTGTCTTGATCTCTTAAAGGTTCCATATTGTAAAAAGTGAGATTTTCATGTCTTTTATATTATAAAGCAGGTTTAAATGCTTTATAAATACTGTGAAAGTATCGAAGCGCTCAATATACAGAGAAATACACACAGACTGTATTCAGAAATTGTGCGTTTGAAACAAGCCGTTAGGATTTCTGTCCATTTGTGATGTCACAAATATACAATATTTAGACCATAAAACGGTTTTAAACGTAAACATTCTAAATGTGTCCCAGTTTATTTCCTGTTGCAGTGTATGTAAATGACATCAGCTGACAGGAAGTAAACATGGACCCAAACTGTTGCCAGGCAATGCAATTCTGCTGCAAATCCGTTGTAATGCACTAAAACAGAGCATTTCAGACAGAGGGTAAATACAAGTATATTCAGGCAGACAGTACGAGGAAAATAAAGGTATTTTTTTTAACATTACAGCATGAAAACATGTTCTAGTAGAAACACAAAATACAAGTATGAACCTGAAAATTAGCACGATATAGGACCTTTAAAGGTGTGATTTATAACATTTCTATGTAGCCAAAACATTTTTACAAAATATTACATCCATAAAACATTTAGAAAGGTGCCAAACAAAAGTATGGCTTATCCTAAACAAATTATTATGATTTTCAATTATTTATTTAAAAAATGTTGGCGGGTCCAAAATTAATGTTTTGTTTATGTCTGTTGGAAGCCAACAGTATAACGACGTTGGTGTCACATGGTATCTTTGTGTTGTCGGGGATCAAGTTGCCAGTTAGTGTGGAAAAATACGGATAAATGTCTGAGTTTGACTGTAATGCCCGGCTACCTACGTTGGCATTAGTGGCGGTTGTGTTGAGTTGCCTGACGTTATGGTTCCCCCAAACATATGCCGCGATGATGCGCAACAGAGGGGATTTAAAAGTCTGTGGTCGAGGCTAAAATAAAGGTTTATTTCGACCAAACCAGAGTTGGTGATTATTGGAAAGACTAACCAAGATACATCTAATGTAGGTCTTTAGCTACATGTTGCAAAATGACTTCATTAGTCTACCACGAAAGATTCATCTCTTGAAATGACTGTCCGAGTCTCACTCCACTCGATAACACACATCATAAAATATGCAGGGTGTTACAACGAACTGTCAACCACTTGTTGTGAAGTGAATGCAATGGACTCGGGAGGGAGAGGGTGACATCTAGCGGCTGAATGTTATCAATAGCACCTTTAAGTAGTCAGTCTGACTATGGGTCATGCTAACGGACCCGCTACTTCCGTGCTAACTCTGGCAAAACAATTTATCGGGGCAAGCAGCACAAGCCTCCTAAAGCTTTTCAACTTAACCTCAAATTTACATAGATCATTTTGAACACTTGTCACTGAATCCTAACGAAAGTAAATAGAGAAATGTGCCCTCCGGATTAGCTAGTAGACCTACGCATTAAGCTTGCAGCTTAATGCGTAGGTCTACTTCCTTTATTTAATTTGAAACAGAGTAGACGGACAATGAGCTAAATCAAAAGACAAGGAATGGAATGATTGCTGAGGTCTATCCCACTTTGATGAAATAGAATCATGCTATATACACGTACATCCATTCATCCATTATCTGAAACCGGTTATCCTATTCAGGGTCGCGGGGGGGCTGGAGCCCATCCCAACTGACATTGGGTGAAGGCGGGGTAAACCCTGGACAGGTCTCCAGACTATCACAGGGCTGACACATAGAGACAGACGGGACATTTAGGGACATTTAGAGTCACAATGAACCTCTTTGGACTGTGGAAGGAAACCTGAGCACCTGGAGAAAACCCACGCTAACACAGGGAGAACATGCTAACTCCACACAGAAAGGCCCCGTGACCCTCTTGCTGTGAGGCGACAGTGCTAACCACTGCACCACCGTGCAGCCCACCATTGCTATATACATAATGTCTAATAAATATTTGTTATTACTGCATATGAACAGGCAGCTAGCTTGGTTAGCTGGAAGTAGATCCCTATGCAGTTTGCTACAAAAGCTAACAAAGAATTTAAGTGTTCTTTTGTCACATTTTGGTCGGACTCGGAGACAAGCGTTTGAAACAATTTATGTAAAATAAAAAAAGAAATTGAAAGCTTTAGGAGGATTGCGCTGCTGCCCCAATATGTGTTTTATGCAAGTCGTACTTCCTGAGTGAGTGCAAAGATAGTTCAATTTAGTTCAGTTTATTTTAGTCGTTTTCAACTTATACAACTCAAATACACATATAAAAATAATAAAAAAACAGTCATTCATAATTAATTTTGAAATAGTGACAAACCAAAGCAACCAGAAATGTGTAGGATGAAGCCTTAGCTTATTACACCTACCCTTTTACATGAATTATTTTGCACATTTGAAAATTAAAGAAATACAAGTTTTTCAATTCTGTTCCAACTGTATCCAGAAGCTGCTTAAAATCTTTATCAGAACAAAATAAAGTTGCAAATAAAACAAGCATTTTGGACATGTTGCAAATACCATTAATGTTCCAAATAAACAGCAGTTTGGACCCAGTACTGGACCATGTGGAACCCTACATGTGACCCTCTGCAAGTCAGATTTATCATTGTTTTTTTTTTCATTTTCCTTCAAATGTGTTCGGGCTGGAAATTTTGGAACCATGATATGGAACCATTTGGAAATACACTCCTAACTATTGTATAAAATAGAGGAATTGTCAATGATGAGATCAAGTGTACCTCACCACTCTCCAGCCTATTGAAGCCATTTTTCTTTTTAGGCAGAGCAACTTGTACTCTGTTTTTTTTTTCTCTTGGACACACTCCTTCTACTCTCTCCTTCTGTCTTTGAACACCAGATCACCACCTGTTCACCCTCTAAACACCCTCCTTCTCCGAGTCTCACTGGCACACACAGAAAAGAGTTAATGACCCTGACCTGTGATTATGATAGCCTGTGGCGTTCACCTGCAGCTCCGCTCCAGACGCGCACACACACACACACACACACACACACACACACACGCTAGCAGTGGCTGCAGAGACCCAGCAGACCCCTGACCTCTGCAATAACACACAGGGCCAGATGTGGTGACAACACTCTCTCTCATGCACACTCATGTATCCTATACACACACACACACACACACATACAAACACAATGCATTGGATGGAGGATGTGACCCTCCAGGTTTAAGGGGTGTAACAGTAGTTAACTGTTGCTATGCCTGTCAAGAGTTCCGTTCACGTGCGGCACAAGAGGTATCTCCATTTTTTTGTAGTTTTCTTTTTTCTGAATCATGTTTTTTTTGTGCACTCAAGGGAACACGAATCAAACTGGTGTTGGTTTAGTCTCGTTGACGACTGTCAGTTTTGCTGAAATATCAACTAGCATTCGATTTTACTAACCAAAGCTAGCTAGATAATCAAGCTAATTTCAGCCCAGTTAGTTAGTTGAAAATGCTGACTTTTTAATGCTTACATCGGTTTTGTTTTAAGACAAACATGCTGTAATAGGGCCTTGAATATGCACTTGATGGCTACATACATGATATTGTACCAAAAGACTAAGGCCAAAGCTAGCTCTGCAGAAAACAGTGGCCAAGCTAGCATTTCCGTGTGACCAGAGAAATCATTTGTATTGGCCTATTGGTATTGTATTGTTTTGGTATAGACTTTTACATACTAGAGGTGTGATAAAATAAGCAACACGAAAATGCAAAATACTAGCCTGTGAATATTTCATGTGTAGGGCCTTTATTCTGGTCCACCGGAAGAGGCGGAACTTCGCCTCTCTATAAAATACATTATGTTTACAACTTGGATTCGGATTTGAAGAGAAAACCCACCCATCGGTAATGCCTGAGAGCCTAAGGACTCAGTTGTTTGTTTGTTTGTCTGTTAGCAGGATTACTCCAAAAGTCCGTGATGGATTTGAATGACATTTTTTGGAGGGGGCGGGGGAATGTGTGGGGGAATGAACAATCCATTAGATTTTGGTGGCGATCTGAATCATGATCCGGATTCAGGAATTTTTTTAAGGATTCCGATCAGCCAGAACATTAAGACCTCTGGGTATAACACATGCAGTGTAACTGATGAAGCATAACCCCGCCCCTTTCCTTCAGAGAGAGACGGAGAGAGAGCGGGGGGATGTGGGGGGGTTTCAACTGTAGAATCAGTGTTTTTTTCACATTAAACTCGGTGAAATTACAGGTGAGTTTGACAAAAGCACACTTGGTGATGGTTGGAAAGAGTAACGACGACGGTTTAGGTGAGTTTTATCTTGTGTCTGTCCGGTTTGAATGAAGTGCTTTACGATGCTCCGCTTCATACAGCTGATCTCAACATAAACTAAAATACACGTGGATGATGGCGCCAGCTGAACGGAGAGCAATCGTACTCGTGGCGGGGGTCTGCGCTCTCTGAGTGCAATTCTAGTTCTCTATGGGTCTGTTGCTACGAGAAACACTTTCAACGTTGCACATAGTCATTTGATTTATTGCTACCATAAAGATAATGGTTAGTTAATCGTTTGAACAAATTGGCAGTAGTGCCGAACCAGTTGTGCAGTTAAACATTATGTGGTGATAAACTTAACTATATGCCTACTCTTTTCACCTTCACATCTTTGGAAGCCATCCATCCACCCGTCCATTTTTGCGTTCTGGACATGATCTGTAGCAAATGCACCAATTTTGCACAAAATGTATAAAATAAAACATTTTACTTTATTTTGTAGGCTACTTATTTTAACTGTCCAACTATATTTTTTATAAATATAACTGGTTATAAATCTTAAAAGCATCTATAGGCCTAATGCTATGAAATGGAAAATACAAAATAAATAGAGTGTTTCAATTGATTCCAAATTGGCTGTATGCCAATGTAAATGCCAATTACCTCTGTAATTGTTTTATCCCGTTCTGCTTTTGCATCTACTTGAAAGCAGCGGGGGATGAGGAGTTTGACACCGTCCCGGTGATCGGCAAATCTGGGTGACGCCGTCGAATGTGCATTAGCATGTTGGATGTGTTAACTATCCTTTCACATACCCTAGAGGTGGGGGAGCGACACCAACACACTGTCCTCATCTTATACGCAACTCTGTCAGTCGCCAACCCTGTTCTCACTCCAAAACACATCAATTATCGTTGTTTGGTAAGTGATCCTCAGCATTGGAAACCGACGCACTGAGGCACCCTTTAGCAACAGTGTGTGACAAACCGCGTTTTCAACTAAATCCAATGTAAACCCACCCACGGCGTTATTCAGTGGTCGCAGGAAATGCAAAATACTCACCTGTGAATATTTTATGTCTAGGGCCTTTATTCTGGTCCACTTCGCCTCTCTATAAAAGACATTATGTTTACAACCTGGATTCGGATTGGAAGAGAGGGATGGATAGATGGATGATGGACGGACGGACGATGGATCAATGAACGGACAGACGGACAGACAAACGGAAGGATGGACGGATGGCAAATTCCCTTTTTTCATTTCTTTTGTAACTAGCAGTACATAAGCACTGAAGCAACATTAGCATTTACTTGGAGTTGTCTTCCTGTCCACCTGCCAGATGGAGGTCCATTATTTACTCTCTTTGTAGCTCTGTTTTGGTCTCGGCTCTGCAACAGTATAATGCTCCACTATGTTCACCAGTTGGCAACTTTGTCTGCCTGCTGTTTAGTGCTGGTAAGCGGTGTGTTTAACTGAGTTTTTTCTCTGGTCTTGACATAAAGTTGATGAGTGCAGTACAGCGGGGGCAGAACTGCAGAATCGGTTGATAATTACCTCCGCCAATGCCGAAGGCTTAGAAAGGAGGTTATGTTTTCACCGGTGTTGGTTTGTTTGTTTGTTTGTTTGTCCGTTTGGAGGATTACTCCAAAAATCTGCAATGGATTTGAATGACATTTTTTGGAGGGGTGGGGTGTGGCACAATGAACAATCCATTAGATGTCGGTGGTGTTCCGGATCATGATCCGGATTCAGGAATATTTTTAAGGATTCCGATCAGCCAGAACATTAAGACCTCTGGGTATAACACATGTGCAGTGTAACTGATGACGCGTTGATGACACATGACCCCGCCTCTTTCCTTCAGAGAGAGAGCGGGGGGTGGGTAGTAACTGTAGATTTGGCGTTTTTTCACATTAAACTCGGTGAAATTACATTACGGGCAGCTTGGTGGAGGTCTGCGCTCTCCGAGTGCCATTCTAGTTCTCTGTGGGTCTGTCACTACGAGAAACACTTTCAACGTTGCACATAGTAATTTGATTTATTGCTACCATAAAGATAATGGTTAGTGCCGCATTAATCGTTTGAACAAATTGGCAGTAGTGCCAAACCAGTTGTGCAGTTAATCATTATGTGGTGATAAACTTAACTACATGCTTGCTCTTTTGAGCGACACCGACACACCTACCTTGTCTTACACACAACTCTCTGTCAGTTGCCAACCCGTTCTCACTCCAAACTCATCATCTGTTTGGTAAGTGATCCTCGGCATCGGAAACTGACACACTGACGCACCCTTTAGCAACAGTATGTGACAAACTGGGTTTTCAACTAAATCCAATGTAAACCCACCCTGAACGTTATTCAGCGGTCGGAGCAACTGACGTAGTATTAATTGCATGAGAGTCTGCTAAGGGCGGGCGGGATGGGCGGTGGATGGGTCAAACAAACACAAGATTTTCAACCAGGAAGCCTGGTGTTTGTTTACCGTGTGAAACTAAAAGTAACTAACTAGTCAACTATGACGGTTTCCTAACCCTACCTAAGTGGTTGTGTTGCCTAAACCTAACTTCCTGTGAAAACGGAAGTATATTTTGAAAGGACACTATGCATGTAACGAGCATATATTGACACGCCGTCCCTGGTCCATCCAAAATGAATGTAGGAGGGGTACCGATGCTGAGGGGCACTGACGAATTGGTAGTGAGAATGTGTTGCAGTTGCGGTTCTGACTGGGACCCTGCAGGTTGGTCTCCCAGCTCCAGCGTTTCATTCGCGATCGCCATATTGTGACTGACTTTCACGCAAATCCTTTCGTTGTGCTAACCTCAGCACTCAGCAGTTGCTAGCTGTGAAAAGAAGTTTCCGAGCGGAACTCGCTCTTGTGAATGTTGGTTCAGCATTACGTGCATCAATCTTTCTTTGTGTTAGCGATAATAAATATTTGTCTGTGTGACGGGGAACTTACCGCCCCTCTCGCTCACTCTCATCTTCAACCGCTTATCCGGGGCCGTTTCGGCCGCTTGTACCCGCAATATAGTTCTTTGGGTCCTGACCCAGCCCTCATGACCATAGGTGAGAGAAGGAATGAAGATTGACCGGTAGATGGAGAGCTTTGCCTTCTGGCTCAGCTCTCTTTTCGTCACAACGGTGCCATAAAGCGAATGCAATGCCGCCCCCCCGCTGCTCCGATTCTCCGGCCAATCTCACATTCCATAGTCCCCTCACCCACAAACAAGACCCCGAAGTATTTGAACTCCTTCACTTGGAGTAAGGACTCATTCCCTACCCGGAATAGGCAATCCACCGGTCAGAACTTCCCAACTTTCCAGCTTACCCGCCCCCAATTTCAAAAACTCATCAGATCTGCACGAATCTCGTGGGTGACCTGCTTTGGATTCAAAACAGCGAATTTCACCAAAAGGTGACAAGTTTGTAATCAAACATGCATGTATTCAAACTTCATACTTTTCAATTGGCCCAAATCAAAATGGACATCAAATGTAAGAGCAACATGGTATGTGTTCTGTGTGTGCATATTTGCAGGTAATGGATAAGTATACTGAATGTGGGGAATTTTGCCAATTTTTACTAGCGTATCCCCTGGGTAGTAAACAAAACACCTTTTTTTTAAAATATGTTCTTTACATTGATATGTTTGGCATGTGCCTAATCGGTTTGATTTTCTTTGGGGGAGCTGTTCCACTGAATGTAAAGCATCCCAGACACTGGAGAAGGGAGTGTGGGGTAAAGTACTCTTTCAACAATGTCACATTTGATCAGATATGACATGGAAATTGCTCTTTACAAAATCGCCGCGTGGGCAAAGGGTTCATTACAATACCACAACTCTGTTCTAAGGTTAAATATTTCTCTTCTCCCTTCTCTGCTCCTCTTCATAAACCCATCTCCTGTTTCACATAACCACACACACCACGCATGTACATTTACATCTGTGCTGTAAAAGCTATACATTAAAGGGGACATATTCTGCTCATTTTCAGGTTAATGCTTGTATTTTGGGTTTCTAATAGAACATGTTTACATGCTTTAATGTTAAAAAAACACATTATTTTTCTCAAACTGTCTGCCTGAATATACCTGTATTCACCCTCTGTCTGAAACACTCAGTTTTAGTGCATTTCAACAGAATGGCAACGGAATTGCGTTGCTAGGAAACAGCTTGGGTCCATGTTTACATCTTGTTAGCTGATGTCATTTACATACACCGCAACAGGAAATAAACTGGGACACATTTAGTATGTTTACGTTTAAAACTGTGAAATGGTCCAAATATTGTAGATTTGTGACATCACAAATGGACAGAAATCTTAACGGGCTGTGTGTATTTCTCCGTATATTGAGTGTTTTCATACTTTCACAGTATTTATATAGTACTTAAACCTGCTTTATAATATAAAATACATGAAAATCTCACTTTTTACAATATGGGACCTTTAACTTCTCCTGAGAATATGAAACCATTAATGCAGCGTAATACCTTTTAATTAACTCGTAATAACTTATTTCCTGTTAGTGCTGTTGCAATTTTTTAGTTTACATAAACGACAAGATTGAACATTTCTGATTTCAAAACAGAGGTCCATTTACTAGCTTTTTCCAGAGCTGTCAAACATATCACGCAGCATTCAAAGACCGTAGAAGTCCTAAAAGTGCTATGCATGAAAACATATCAGCTACTGAGCTTGCACGTTAACCGAACAAACAAACTTTCACTGATGAAAACCATGTAATATGGCTGAAGGCTTCGGAAAAAAGCTAGTAAATGGACCTTTTGTTGTGATTATGTCAAAAAATACTATCCCTGCGCTTTTGAAAACAGAAACATTTCAACCTTCTAGCTGATGTAATAAAATCCAATAATCTAACTATTGTTTGTTAAAGGTGCAATGTGTAAGATCTGGCCACGTGCTCCCAACAAATAGGTGGCAGCATTTCCATCAAAATCGAATCAGTTCATCCTTGAGTCCAAGTGGATGGTACCCCTCTTACATTCATTTTGGACTGACCAGGGACGGCGTGTCAATATACGCTCGTTACATGCATAGTGTCCTTTCTAAATAAACATCTGTTTTCACAGGAAGTTAGGTTTAGGCAACACGACCACTTAGGTAGGGTTAAGAAACGGTCGTGGTTGATGTTAACTTCACTGACTAGCGACTCACGGGACTGACGATACCGACAAGTCACATTAACAACGACTCACGTGTCTCACAGGACAGACAATACCGAGTCACGTGACATGACGTGACAAAATGAGTCAACATTTTAGTTTCACACGGGAGACAAATACCAGTCAGGTTGAAAGTCTTGTGTTTGTTTGACCCATCCACCATACCAACTCCCACCCGCCCTTGGCGGACCCTAACGCTATCAGTACTACATCACTTGCTCCGACCGTCAAATAACGCCGTGAGTGGGTTTACATCGGAGTTAGTTGAAAGTCCGGTTCGTCACGTGCTGTTGCTAAAGGATGCCTCATGGTACGTGTCCACAGGCTCCGTCCTTTCCACGCTTCCCATTCACTGTCTATGTAAGCAGCCGTGTAATGCAGTCTGGTAGCGTGGCGGCGCGATTCGAGAAACGGAGCGTCACGACGCCCGCTCCTTATTTGCATAAAGTTGAGGTCTAGTCTACTTTATGTAAATCACGGGCGTCCGACGCGACTCGCCGCCTCTCGAAACTCCCGAGAATCTTTTAAATTAAACGTTGTCGATCCAAAATTTAAGACAGATTCAGCACCTGCACGGATTATTTCTCGCCTCAAATGTCGTCGCTATGACGGTCAGTACTATCTGCAGTGGAAGAGAAGTAGAGAAAAGTGCTAATGGAAATTAGGTCTATTATGTCTCGTTTTCCAGTTGTAAGTTATTACACTGACAAATATAATAATTAGACACACAAACTCTGCTCCGCCTGCCTTTCTCCTTCCCATATTTCCTCCCGCACTCTCTTACTTCTTCCTTCAATCTTCCTCCTTATCCAAGAAGATATCTGCCCACTCCCCTCCCCCCCACCTACAACAAGACTCAGACATCTACTGGACTGATCTCCTAAACTATCCGTAGATTTTTTTTTCTGTCATCATTTAGGGGTCACCGCGTGGGTCCAATTCCCTGCAGCGTGCAGAAAATCAGGTCGAGGGGCCGAGAGTTTGGGGACACAACTCTGACAGGAAAGATGTCTACACACACACACACACACACACACACACACACACAGAGGAAGCCGAGAAACTAAAGGAAGCTATGGTGACAAACCATTTCCCCTGTTCAGCAATTACCAACCATTCAACTCTGCACTGAGGCTCATTACATCCAGGCCTGGAATGACATTTGGAAACGGTTGAAGGGGGCCCGCTCAGCGCTCCACTTTGTTGTTGTTATTATTATTGTCTGTGCTGAGAGCAGCCCATTAGCACATACTCCGGTCCTCCCTCGGCCTCTCACCACCTGCACCGGTTAAAGAAGCAGCCGGTCGGTTTGCTGTCTTCACTGGAAATATTACAGCCCTGCATAAACTGATGTCATATATTTAAAAAAAACTCAGAAGTGACAGCTAATGATTCAGGAAAAAGTTAAATATGTATTTCAATACATTTGGAAGGTACTGAATAGGCATATTTAAACCATATGAAATAATTGCAATGATGAATTTTAACAGAAGTTAAATAATATTTAACTAACCCAGCAACCTAAGCATGTCTTTATTTATTTTTTAAAATGTTTTCCAACTATTAAACATGTTTAAAAATGTTTTAAAGGCCATATTTTCTGTGATGCGATATCTTATAATTATAAACAATAAAGCATTTTTACAGGATAGAATTAATTTCACAAGTCCGTTCATAGAGTGAACTCCAAATATGCAAATATATCTGTTAAAAGGAACCTTTGAGTTTTTTAGTTTTCCCTTCTAACTTTACATTTTAGGACATTGTTATTAAAAAAAACTTCTACAAGTTGACTTTCTTTCTAAATGCAAACCGTAATATTGCAAGGATATAAATATAAGGAAAGATGATCTTTTGATGGTAAACATATTGTCTCATGAAACATTTTTGGTTATGTGTTATATATTGCATGTCTTAATGCAAATATTTGTACATATTTCTTATATTCTCATTTCTTATTTTTTATTATTTACTCATATTTCTCTACATATATTGTGCTATATATTGTAGCATTATGTACATAATTTATAAAAGGCCTTATATATAAGTTAATTACTGCTTTATTTCTATATTCTTACATTTCTTTATGTTTGCTTTAAGAGCAACTGCAACAGGGATCAATAAAGTATTTCTGATTCTGAACACGAGTACAGTGTAGAGAGTTATGTGAAGCAGAATTTAACTAAAAGTCAAAGATCTCTGTGTGCAGTTATGTTCAGGTAACTTAACATGAGCTATACATGAGTTCTAGGTTTGACAATCTCCCTGAAGACAAATGACACTGGGATTTAGGCGAGCCTGAAGATGAAGTCCAATCCATGTTTTATTGCTCGTTATATGATAGAATTAAAGGGCTACACTTTTT
Organism: Sebastes fasciatus; assembly: GCF_043250625.1. NCBI lineage: Eukaryota > Metazoa > Chordata > Actinopteri > Perciformes > Sebastidae > Sebastes > Sebastes fasciatus. The sequence goes on along the minus strand of NC_133807.1, from coordinate 2,777,503 downwards.
AGTAAAATGTCTTAAAGGAGGGAAACCTTTTTTGTTTATGGCAGTTTTTCTTTGTTGATTTTTGCAAAGTTATTTGTTTGCAATGTAATGTTATATATAAAGATTTCTGAGAAAAGCTTTGTTGCATTTTTGCACGTGAATGACAATAAATAACACCACTAAATAGCTATGCAGTGTAAGTAAGCAGAAATGTATTTCCTGTGTATCTCAACAAGTCACTAATGTTTTTCACAAATTACATGTTTCAAAAAATACAGGAAATAAAAAAATAAAGAAGACCAAATTTGCAATCAAACAAATGTATTAGTAGGTTTTTAAATTATAGAACTAATGTGAAACATTTAGGATGCACTTCATCTGTCTATTCAGACACTGTCACATGACATGCTGCAGCTGCCTGATCTCTGCCTCGTTATACGCAGACTCACAGATTGCAGTACGTTGCTGCTGTTATTCATGAGGAAAAAACAAACTATTAAGATGTTTATAAAGGCTGAGTAAAATAAGACAAAGTCTGTTTAGAGGTTGTGCATCCAGTAGGAACCAGGTTTTTTAAAATATGTTTTTTGACTTATTTATTTTTATTTATGTTGGTTTGACTTGAAGGAAAAGAAATTTAAGCGGGTGTTTCGCCTTATTGAGCTGTCAACATTGGTCTGAAGTCAAATGAAATGAATTTGGTTTTGACCAGTCGTGGAAAAAAAGGGCTCAGATGTATTTATTTATTTATTTATTTATTTATTTTGTGTGTTTCAAAAAAAAAATTATTGAGCCAAAGAAGATTATACATTTAGAACACTGTTGTGTCAATGCTCATTTCCATTTACACGAAATAACCACACATTCATGTTCATTCACATATATGAAAAAATTATATTAAATATACAGGATTGTATACCAAAAGTATACCAAAAGAAGTAAACCAAAAAGACACAGTACAAATCTACAAAATAAAAGAAATAAACAATTAAATTAAGTAAAAAATGACGAAGATAAATCAAATTGATTAAATAAATAATGTCAAGGAAACAAAATGAAATCTAAATCTAAGCGTAGGAACACAACTCCGATATTCCTTCTCTACCTAACCCTCATTAGATCAAATGAAACCGTGCATAGCTGCACCTCAGGAACGTCATATTGTGGGAGTCTTGCCCTTTAAGATACATCTTACCCTTTCCAAATGTAGTGTACTGGTTAGATCACACAGCCACACCTTGGAGGTAGGAACGGTTGTTTCTTTCCATGACATAGGTAGAATTGTTTTTTGCTGCGATGAGGCAGTAAGAGAGGAATTGAAGCGTTACGAAGACTCACCACAGCCCAACAGAGACACGAGGATAATTAATAGAGGTTCTGGTTCTACTGGAGTATTGTTGAAGCTATCACACCATAAAGATGCAACCTCGGGGCATGGGGAATGACATTTAACACACATGGGTGAAACATACATGCTGTGTATTTTTACCTTGGAGTAATGCTCAGATTCCTTACTTAACTTAACTACCATCACAACAATGTAAAGATAATATATTACAAGTTAAAGTCGTGCATTCAAAGTACATAACAACAAAATGTGCTTTTGTGTATCAAAAGTAAAAGTTGTTCTGCAGGACATGATTAAAAGGAGGAAAGGAGAAAAACTAAGTGATGTTACACAAATGTCTATGAATTTATTGGACTATTCTCGCTCCCTTTCTTTGCAAAATATTGGATACAGTAAAAAAAATATATTTATTTTTTGTACTATTCTCTTTCTATTTTTTTGCGAAATATTGGATCATTTAAAACTTTATGGTGTTTTTTTATGGTTGAAACTGTTTTTTTTATTATCAATTAATCTGCTTATTTTATTCTATAAAATGTTACAAAATACTGAAAATATTCTGACACCCAAGACGAAGCTGGAACTAAAACTTTTTTGGGCAGTTTTGCTGGATAAATGCAGTGGTTCCCAACTTATTTTCCTTGAAGTCCCCCCACTTGTATCTAAGAAAAGCTGAGCCCCCCCCACCTCCCCATATTTTCTGAAAAAAAATACAAATCCTCAAACAAAATCCTAAATCTGAATAAAGTGACTTGGTGTATTAAATGAGTTAGTCTTAATAAATCAACTTTCTTTAATGAACATAACTCGTCACTGCATGCCTCCCTTTGTGTGTGGCAAGCGGGAGAGCACATTTTTGGACTGCAGTAAAAATGTGGTTTTCGAAAGGCTAAACGCCAACAAATATGGATCAAAGCAGAATATTTCATAAGATAAAAACATGTTGTGTATTTCTGAAATGATTACATCTATCTTTTTTTCAATAAATGTTGACTTTAGGACTTTACAACGCTTTGGAGTTATTGGAAATGTTCGTATCACACGAGTCAAAAACCAGCCTGGAATCTAATTCTACAAATAGTATAATACTAATAATATTAGTGTAGCTTGATCTTTATCTGCAACTAAGCACAAATACCAGGTTAAAATATAATGTGGCCTACTAAGTAGCAAAAAAAAGTATCTTTTAAAATAGTTTTATATACAGATTTTTGTATAAATTATCCAGTAGTGTTATTATGATTTTAGTTAGTTAGTTTAGTACAACCTCAGAGCAGAAAAATCGTCTCGCACCCCCTGTGATCTTTGGTGCCATTGGACCCCAAATTGAGAACCACTAACTTAAATGATTAATTGATTATTAAAATTTAAATCTTAAATTGTGCAAAATTTTTTTTAAAAATATATACAAAATATTTGCTGATTTTTTCTTTTTTCGTCTCAGCTCTGTTTTTTTATGTAAAATCTTAATTACATTACAGTAATTGAGTAAATGTCACATTCCAAAACTGATTTTAAGAAAAAAATACCCCAAAGATTATTACTTACTGTTTTATGTTCTTTGTTTGCTGCAGTGTACTTTAACAGACATGCAGCTCTACTCTATAGACACTCTGGCAATGGCTTCTAATGATTTCCCCAGCTGTTGAATTGACTATCAGCGATAATAGATTTGCGCGACAACTTCAAGTTGGCTCTGATGTGTAGATGAAAAATTGTTATTTTACATAACTTAAAACCCAGGATTGGGTATTTACTGTTTCTTTGCAAATATTACACATGTAAACAATTTTAAAGCCTCAACATAAACCTGGTCTGTGTACCAAACATCAAATAATGGGAGAAGAGAATATTTCAATATAGCAGGGCACTAAAACGAAGCCTGTGCTATAAGACGTTAAGTTGTTTCAACAGGTGGTGCTGCCCCGCAAATACAGATTACGCCTTAAACACACCGCTGCTTCTTTCCTCTTCCTCAAAAAGAAGCGTGAGAGAGGCAAACTCCTGTATATTTCCAACAGTTTCACAGCAGTTCATGAAAAAGTCACGAAATGACATTGACACAAATTTCCCCTTTTTTTTTCCGTGACGCTCAGCACGACTTTCAACAACGTATTTTTGTGTGTTTTCCTACGAATGTTCAGCAACACGTGACGCACGTGTCAATTTCCGCTCCAGTATTTCCAAAATAAAACTACTCAGTTAGGTTTAGGAAAAGATCGACTTGGTTAGGCTTAGGCAATAAACTACTGAGTTAGGTTTAGGAAAGATCGACTTGGTTAGGCTTAGGCAATAAACTACTTAGTTAGGTTTAGGAAAAGATTGACTTGGTAAGGCTTAGGCAATAAACTACTGAGTTAGGTTTTGGAAAAGATCACAGTTTCGGTTTAAATAACACCAGAGGTGCCGTAACTTAAATACGGAAATTACGTAACAAAAAATACTGAGTTCGCTTTAGGAAAAGATCGTGGTTTGGGTTTTAATTATTTATTTTTTGAAGCTATTACAAGGACCTTTAATTTTGTGTTGATTTTGGCGGTCCCCTGTGAACAAAAGCGGGGTGTGTTCCCGAGCACCGGAATCCCTTTAGAAAACCTCTCATTTTACTGCAGCATAGTCTGACAGACTGCCCTGCACTGTCCTGGTTCTGGTTTTCCCGTGCGTCCCTTCCCTCCAACGGGCCCAGCAATATGGCCTGGGCTTCCAGTAGCATGTGTCGGTGTTGGCTCCCAGCAGGGACCGGCGGAGCAGCGAGGCGAAGCTCGGCTTCTGGCCAGAGGAGGAGCCGCTGCTGCGAAGCCGGAACTGGGTCTGTCCGCGGCGGTATAGTTTTGCTGTTGTTAAACCTGACCTCCATTTACTTCAATTCATCAAAACTTTTCTTTGTTTTTTGGATTCTTTGTTCTCCGTGGAGGCATGCTAGAAAAACAAAGTTTTCCTCACAAGGTAACACCAGCGGGCTACCTCCGGGTCTGAGAAGTGAAGCCAATGCAGAAGAGCCCTTAAACCTGCATTCTTTCTAACAGCCAGCAGGGGGCGACTCCTCTGGTTGCAAAAAGAAGTCTGATTTTATAGAAGTCTATGAGAAAATGAGTCTACTTCTCACTTGATTTATTACCTCAGTAAACATTGTAAACATGAATTTATGGTCTCAATCGCTAGTTTCAAGTCTTCTTCAATACAGCATGATGTTCATTTAGTAAATTATGGTCCCATTTAGAGTCAGATAGACAATAAAGCAGGGGATGCTTTAGGGCGGGGCTACCTTGTGATCGACAGGTCGCTACCACCGTGTTGTCTAGTCTGGGAGTTGTCTGTGTTTTTGTCTTGGAACATTAACCCTTTCACCGTGTGTTTTCAGTTCATGAAAGTTAATTGTAACCTTTTTGATCACCTAAAAATGCCTTATTGAGCATTTGGTTGTACTTAGCTCCACCCTCTCGTGTCACATCTGGTTGCAAAAAACCAAGATGGCTACAGCCATATACCAACATGGTCACAGCCAAAAACCAAGATGGCGACGGCCAAATACCAACATGGAGACGCCCCAAAACCAAGATGGCGGCGGCCAAATCCTAACATGGCAAAGGCCGAACTCAAGGCTTCAAAACGTGAGTGACGTCACGGTGACTAAGTCTACTTCTTACATACGGTCGATGTGTAACATGGGACAAGTAATTGATATGGTGGAGTGAGCAGCATGAGAATGAAGGATATCTTCTCCACAGCCAGGCACAGACGTAACATAATGGATGGCACCATGCCTCTCCTGTCCTCAAGAGAAAAACAAGCTCTATTCTGATTCTATTGTGTTTCAGTTGTTCCACATGCGGTTTCTCTAACCCTGGGCACATATGACCCTCTGCATGGCTCGATTCCTCTGGAGGTAAGTGAGAATTTGTTTTTGTAATTTGGGTGTACCGACCCTTTAAGAGACTACAGACAAACTCCTTGTAACCTCAGGAGGGAGGTAGAGGCTTCCAGGTTTCACAGCCTCTTTACGGTCAGGAGAGGTGTCAAAATTTCCCCCCAGCTCTTTTCCACTGCTGACCCGCTGCGCCAGCAACGACCACAGACACACACACACACACACACACACACACACACACACACCCCGTTAGAGCTGCGGGAGAACAATATCACAGACACAGAAAAATGAACAACAGTTGTTTGTGAAGAGAGCAGAGGTTGGAACAGCCGATATGTCTGCCTCTGCATGCCAGTGTGTGTGCGTGTGTGTGTAATTTGGCAAGGTATGGACACCAGTGTTTACGTCATGGGAATTAAAAAGCTCTGCTCTGTTTGCTACTGCTGTGAGATGAAAAATCCATTCACCCTTTTGTTAGATTGTTCGTCTATTTTTATTTACCGTAATTCATTTTTAACGTCACTGAAGAATGCAGGCTTATTCAGACACTCTAAAATGACCATCAACGTACACATTGCGATTTTGACGGTCGAGATCGGAAGCTAAATTCGATCAATTTCCGATTTAAGTTTGACATTGTTCAATATTTTCATTGTTCTCTTTGTTATACAAGATACGAGGAAGATGCACAAGAGGAAAAGGCAGAAGACGATTGACTCCTTTTTTCAAGTCAAGTAGTCATGTAAGTGGAGTTCTAGTAACATGGGCTTGCTAGGTTTTTGCTTTGCAAAGGAAGCTTGCAATCTATGATATCAATCATTCAATTTGATATCAGTACATTGAATTTGTTCTTGCATTAATGCTATGTAGATGTTTATTTATGTAATTTAAAGCTGTTTGTCTGAGCTGTCTGTATCTGTATCAACTCATCCTAATTACTGCTGTGTTCTGCTCGTCTTGGATAGGCAACCACATCAGGCATCAACCTCGATGAGAGGGGATGACGTTGTTCTTGCACAGGTTAGCGTTAATGTTGAGGACATTTTAGTGTGTGAATGCCATGCATTTCAACATTTTCTTCAACACCTTATGCAAATAAGGCATGTCAGCCTGTTAACACAGAGTGCTCCAAGGATGACGTATTTTTTAGGCCAAATCTTTTTTTTTGTGCTAGCACCTGAAAATGAGCACGATACGGGACCTTTAAGACATATTGATGTATTTTATGTCGTAGAACAAAGCGTTAAAATCTCTTCAATTTGTGTTAACCACTGACCTTATATCAGGCATCTAACTAAAATCCATTCAAAGAACCCATTGACTTCCAGACGAGGGAACCGGAAGTGCTAAAATGCTGACTCATTTCCAGGTTTAAGGACTCATTCCTGTAGCACTCTTTGTCATTGTGAGCATGTTAGCATGCTAGTGTTAGCATTTAGTTCAAAGATACAGACAGTGCACACTGAAAGCGTTTCTAGAAGCATTTTTCATGTCTGTCACTTGCACGACTCACGGAACAGACACGCTTCCGTTTTATTTAATGTATCAATCCACACTGAATACTTTTTTTTCGCTTCAAGACTCACATCTCGCTTACGTCTCGCTTCCGATGGGAATTCCCAGCTAGTGTTGTTTGAGGATATATTCACATAGGCCGCACAGGTAATTATTACTGTAATATTTATAGCTCCTCGTAAAATGGAGGCGCTGCCTTTTATTTATCCGTTGCCATGATGAATCACACTGTAGCTTCGTTGATGACGCACTTCAGTCAGAGTTGATTGAACAAACTCTGATCGGCTGCACTGAAACCAAAAACTTTTGTCGTGGTTAGTCGTCTCAGAGGTCAGATTTTATTAAGCCCAATATTTGAAACAGGCCGCTGCTCTCCGGTCTCACTTTGCAGGAAAAAATGGCACTAAAAAAACAAATGTTGGTTTACTAGCATTAGATCACAGTATGTTTAGATTCTCACTAGTGACACATGAGGGACACACTCTCACTCTGTCGCACACACACACACACACACACACACACACTGAGCTGTAGGCAGCAGGATCAGCGCGCCACATCAACCCTGCACTCTCAGATCGGATCTTGATTCTACAGTGTAGTTCTGGTCTGCTGACTTTATGGCAAGGAGGTGTGTGTGTGTGTGTGTGTGTGTGTGTGTGTGTGTGTGTGTGTGTGTGTTTGTGTGTGTGTGTGTGTGTGTGTGTGTGTGTGTGTGTGTTCTTGTACAGCTATCTTCGTGAGGACAGTTTTGGAAAAGGACATTTTGGCTGGTCCTCTCTTTGGGACAGACCTTCAAAGGCCTGTTTGAGGGTTCAAACTTGGTTTCAAGGTCCAGGTTAGAATTAGGTTTAGGTTAGGGTTAGGGTTAGTGTAAGGGTTGGGTTCAGGCATTTAGTTGTGATGGTTAAGGTTAGGGTAAGGAACTTGGGAATGCATTATGTCAATGAGTGTCCTCACAAAGATAGAAGTACACGGCTGTGTGTGTGTGTGTGTGTGTGTGTGTGTGTGTGTGTGTGTGTGTGTGTGTGTGTGTGTGTGTGTGTGTGTGTGTGTTCCATCTGGGTGGTCAGCCAATACATTAACCAGCATCATATGTAAACAGCAACCAGCTAATGAGGCACAGTGGCCATGAAGCTCATGTTTATTTATATAGCGATACATCAAAACTGTATGTTGATTTTTTTTTTTCTACATTACACAACCCCGCTTTAACTGACTACCCTTGAAATTTGGCTTTTGGTCTGTAACCCGAGGTTGTTGATTTGAATCCCTGAAAAGAATCCAAAGAACTGAAGAAGAAAAAATAACTACACATAACTGAACTACGGAAGCCCTGAGAGACAAGTGAGAAAAAGTCTGATCTAAATTGTTCTCTTTATGATAATCACGTGCAGTTTTTTGAATAAAGTATAAATGTGTTATTTTTGCTTATTCTAAAATGGTGTGTTTGAATATTTCTGCATAATACAACAGTCTTACATAAATTGGGTATGACTGTAAAGCTGAGACTCTTGTGGAATTAGCCCAATTGTATTCTTGTGTGATGATGTTAGTCCTAATAGTAGCCATAATCACAGCCTCATGAAACTTTACAGCCACAAACCAGAGACCTAGAGCATTCAGAGGATGGATGAATCAAACTAGAGACCTAGAGCATTCAGAGGATGGATGGATCAGACTAGAGACCTAGAGCATTCAGAGGATGGATGGATCAGACTAGAGACCTAGAGTATTCAGAGGATGGATGGATCAGACTAGAGACCTAGAGCATTCAGAGGATGGATGGATCAAACTAGAGATCTAGAGAATTCAGAGGATGGATGGATCAGACTAGAGATCTAGAGAATTCAGAGGATGGATGGATCAGACTAGAGACCTAGAGCATTTAGAGGATGGATGGACCAAACTAGAGACCTAGAGCATTCAGAGGATGGATGGATCAAACTAGAGACCTAGAGCATTCAGAGGATGGATGGATCAGACTAGAGACCTAGAGCATTCAGAGGATGGATGGCTTTCCTAGCTAGATTGACAATAAGGGGGTTTCTGAGCAGATTCCAGAACAGAAGTGCTCGCCATCCAATCGTCGAAAATGTAATTCTTGCAGAAATCTCCAAATGTCAAACATTTTTGATCCCAAATCACAGCATGACTTTTTCTGTGGTGTGCCTCAAGGTCTTGGTTTCTTAATGTGGTATTTTGGAGGGATTATTGATCATTTTAATCAATTCTCCAGTGGTAAAAAATGGTTAAATTTAGCACCAAATCTGTGTAACAAATGGTATCAACCCCAGAAATTGCTGCAACAACTTAGGAGACATAATAGAGCATGGGGATGGCCATCACATACTTCCACATAATCTTCTAAGCAGTTATACACTTTTAACAACTTATTCTGATCAATTAATTAATTAATCAATTAATTAAATTCATGTTTATTTCTGATTTATGACTAGAACAACTTCACACTCAGTGCTGAGCAGCATCTTAAATTAATCTTCAGGTTTCCAGCTTTCAGATGATGTACACCAATTATATGTGACATCTACTGTTGACCTGCTATCTCTCCCTAAAAAAAAGATTGAGATGGGTCTATTGTGGGTATCAGGGGGTCAAAAAAAAAATGTATCTGTTGGAAAAAAAAGGTATGTGGTAAAAAAAAAATTGTTTTACCAGGATCAATATTTCTAAGTTATTTTTTTTTTTCAATTTGTGAAAACAGGTCGTAAACATAGAAGAGAAAATAATTTAGGTCAGACTTCCAAAATAGATCTCTAGAATTTTTTCCCAATTGTCTCTTAGGGCTTACGTACTGAACACTGTAAATAACTTAATTTTGTGAAATGAATTTGTGTCAATGTGCCTCTGAGCGAGTGTGGACCTGCACAGCAAGCAAACACTACAGTTGTTTGGGACAGCGCTACATCATGTGAATATTTAACAAAACATTAAAAGAGAAATATAAAACTCAGTTGCCTCAATTTTGTCTGGCGGAGGTCTACAGTGTCAGATTTTGAAAATCCTTGCTCCTGATAATTCATAGACCTCACTGTCAACATGCATCACTGGAACTACTTTTTTACCAAAAAAATATTGTTAAAACTGTTAACTGTTAGGCTCTGTGAATATTGTTTCTGGAAAACTACAGTTTGTTTGTTTTTTAAATTAAAAATAATATTTATTACAATAATTTCCCAATTTGGGATCAATAAAGTACATCTATCTACACTGTCATTTTTTAATTGTTTTGAGCAGCATGACAGTAAATATCCCAAAACCCAGGGCATAAATCTATCTGCATTAGATACCACTAAATGTAAAGTGTTAATACGTTTACAAAGAGCTGTTGTGCATCTCCAGGGCTGTTTATACAGTATTTATATTAATGTATTTGTTAGTGTCAATGAAAAGGGCTAATGATGCAGCTCTTGAGCTTGCCATCCTCTCTATCTCTCTTAATATTAAAAAACCTGAAAATAGAATCTAATTTGCATTCACTGTGACCATCAGGTGAACGTGTAAAATGATTGACATCTATTTCCCACACCCAGTTTCCCTGTGACACAGAGGGGATGAGAGAGGAGAGGAGTCAAAGGAGAGAGCAAAACAGAGCTTGAGGGAGAAAAGAGGAAATCCTCTCTCTCTTTCACTGTCTCTCACTCTCTGTGTAAAGAGCCGAATTAAGAGATTAGAGAAAGAGAGCTGAGATTACCGGAGAGATGCTGAGGATTAAGGTGTTCAAACATGACCTTGAGCTAAAAAAAAAAAGGATGTTTCCAAGCATCACACGGCCAGTTACGGAGAACCCTTCCAACCCCGCTGCAACACTGTAAAAAGGAAAACTTGAAAATACTTTGCTTTAATCTTAATCAAAGTATTGCAAGTTATTTGCCACAACTAATTTGATTTTCTTGCGACAAATTGGGCAGATTAAATTGTAAAACGGGTAGCTCAAATCAAGCAATCTGACTAGCTCATAGCTGTGCTATCAGCCCGTTCGTAGGAAAAGGCATATAAATGCCACGATAACGCACAAGGCGTTTTAATGTACAATAATTACACCTTTTTTGATTTCCGCGTGTCATTTGTACTGACTGCAATATAAACGTAAATGTATAAATGCTACGGTATGAGTTAGTCACGTAGTATAAAAAGTGAGAAAGACCGCTTATGGTGGGCGGGTCCAACAAACACCGGAGTTGTAGCCAGGAGACCCGTGTTCTAGACCCATGTTTTGTTTTGTAAGTTACATTAGTGATGTTTGCCACGTGACCATTGTCACGTTTTTTATTGACGTTTGTGACATGTTTTCTGTAGTTGTGTTATGTTGTTTGCATACGGGTTTTACTTAGTTTACATACTTATTTTGAGTCCAACCATGAAAGTTTTTTCTTACCCTAACTAAGTGGTTTTCTTGCCTAAACCTAACTGCGGATGCTTGCATGGCGTACAAATTACTAAAAAGGCTAAAATGCGTACTCACGGAATGTCCGTGTAATGACGTGGTTTTTATACGCCTTCCCATGAGACTGGGATGGTAATATAATTCCCACTTACAACTGCTATGACGTGTCTAACCTTCCCACTTTTAGTACCACTCCACGCCTGAGAATAAAAATCATCATCATCATTAATGGTTGCTTAGCGACAGAGTCACGGGAGATCACTTCCGCCAACACGGCACAGGTTACAGATACAAAGTAACAACAAAGCAAGTTGCCAAATCCCGCTACAAATGAACACATTTAAGGTCAACTTCTATGGAGGAGTAGATTGAGCCGTGCCCATGTCCAGAAAAAAAAATCCAGCTGCTAAACTACATGCAGCGCTACGTAAAGACGAGGTTCCACAATATTGACCAGAATATGCAAGGAAGCAGGAACGCAGCAGAAATTCATCAACCACCGCCCCCCACGATTCAGAAACTGTGTGATGCTGGTCTTGACACGATTGGCAAACGAAACTTGGGCACTAGAGGTAGTGGAGCAACATCCTCGCCACGCCAAGCAACACACCTCCATCTAATAAAAAAAAAGGCAAGCCTAGTACAAACAGTTATTGACGTCATCCTACTGACGCTGGACAGTTTTGCAGTGGTTGCGCAATAAATGGCAACACACAATTATGTAAATAACTAGCCGAATACTAAAATCAATATAAAGCTAGCCCGTGTTGTTGTATGTTCCATAGCAACCACCATTCTAGCAACCGCTTCGGTATGTGCAGGCAGAAGCGCCTATTTTATTGTGATCAATATAATTTATTCATAAAAACTATTTAAATTGCATCTATAACTTCATACTGCCATTCTTGATGCCCGTTTAATAAAAAGCAATAGCTGACGACAGGCCGTAATATGTTGTGATTATATCCAACCCAGTCTCACAGGAAGGCGTATAAATACCACGACATTCCGCTTGTCGCGAGTACGCAATTTAGCTTTTTCACGTGTCATTTGTACACCACGTTTCCCGTGTCATTTGTACTCCGCGAAAACATCCAGAGTTAGGTTTAGGCAAGAAAACGACTAACTTAGTTTCAGACGAGAAAACCGCTTAGTTAGGGTAAGGGGAAAATATCATGGTTGGGCTTAAAATAAGTAAGTAAAGTAAGTAAAATATGCACGGAAACAACGTAACCCAACTACCGAACTCACAAACGTCAATAAACGCTCAAAAACTGGTTGAAAGTCCGGTGTTTGTTGGACCCATCCACAAGTCTTAACAAGTCATAACAAGTCTTTCTCGCTTTTTAGACGACGTCATTAACTCTTACCGTAGCAATTGTACGTGGATGCGCTTACATTACAGTCAGTACAGGATACATGGCGTACAAATAACATGCGAAAATCAATAAAGGCGTACTTATTGCGCATTATCGTGGCATTTATACACTTTTTCATGCAAACGCTATCACAGCTAAGGGGCGTTGTTCGGCCAGACAGGAGGTTAAATATACTCATGACAAAATCTGTTTGTGCACAGTGTTCCCAACAGACAGTAGTCAAAGCCAGCTATAAAATTGACTCAGTTTATGACTAATTTACTTCTGCAGTTACGTGACAGTCGAGAGGTTTTTCTTTTCAAAGGAGAAAGTTCCCTTGAAATTTTGGATTTTGTCAAGTTTCGTTTTTTACAGTGTATATAACCAATGCCATTTACACAAATATTGACAAGAAAATATTTAGTGTATAAACTCCAGAGGGTGTGTATATTAATACTGCTAATGTTGGATTTTTGTACTTCCAGCTTCTCAAATGGAAGGACTCATTGTTTTTAGTTTTTATTATTTTAATTTATTTTTTAATAATTTTTGAGGTTAGGATTTATTTTTTTGGACAAAACAATCATTGTGAATGTGTCACTTGGGGCTCTGGGGCATTTATTGAAATTTTACAAACCAAACAATCAATTCATTAATTTAGAAAATAATCAGCAGATTAATCCATAATGAAAATAATCTCACTTGTAGTCCTAATTGATAAAAAAAAGTAGCTCCACTCCAACTAACTACAAATGAAACAGTAAAATCCTGCTCTTACGTTAGTGTTTGAGTAATAATAATCTAATGACATAATATATAATAGTATAACATTCACAGGGACATTTTTAAACTTTTTAAACTGTCATAAATTAAGCCAATGTTTCCACACAAAATAAACTAGATATTTAGCCAAATGTAGTTTCGACAGAATAACTGATTTCCTATCTAAGCCTTCATAACATTACATTGCCTGACCATTAAAACAGAATAAGTCCATTGTACTATTTTAATAAGGTAGAGCAACTGACAAAACTTGTTTGTTTGTTTGTGTATTTCATTCCGAACATGTAAAAACAAAAAAAAGATAAAAACAGAGTAGGACTATATTGATTTATTACTACCCCTTCTCCAATACTAATCCATTAATTTATAAACTTGATCTCATACACACATATATACATATGCATACACATATACCAGACACATACATACACATATACACACATATATATACTGTATATACATATATACACACATACCTATATACACACGCATGCACTCTCAAACATAAACATATGCAGTTTATAAACAATTATCCAAATTGACATATTCTCATAATAATTAACCTATATAACCTCATACATCAGTATGTTTTCTGCAGCTGTATCAAGACAAATCCAGTAAGCCTACCTTTCTTGCACTTGGCAAAGAGAATGATGAGAACTGCTGTTGTAGTTGATTTTTTTACCTCACGTTGGTCCTCTTCTATGTTTAAGTATATAAAATGATAAGAGTCATATTAAGAAAAGCAGCTAGATGACAGGCTATCCTGACTGTTAGTCAGCAGGCAGGCCGAGTCTTGTCCCCTTCATCTCCCCACCCTTTACTTTGATTTAGAAGGTGACTGCTTTCACAAAGGTTCTCACCGACACACAAAAACATCACTTACACACACTCTTGCAAGTGCACATATTTGCAAAAATGTCCACATATGAAATTGGGAATACCACAAAAAATGAATTGTTGAACTTTGATCATCAACCTCTGAATTTGCAGCCCAGTCGCACAGCAGTTCTAGAAATAGTCACAACATTTAATGTATTGTACATAGACACGAATTTCAAATTTTTTTCACGATGGTCGGCACAAAATCAGTTCTTATATAAATCCATGTAATTGTGAATCAGGAAGTATATAGTGCAGCGAACGCCATGCATGGAGGAGGCGAGGATGGATGGGTGGGCCAAAAAAACAACACAGGACTTTTGCCCAGGAGACCGATGTTCGCGTCCCGTGTGAAACCACAAGTCAAAGTTGATATATTTATCACCTAATTTTTTTTTACATGAGTTACAGCACATCCGGTGTTATTTTAACCCAAACCGCAAATTTTTCCTAAACCTAGCAAAGTAGTTTTGTTGCCTAAACTTAACCAAATCAATCTATTCCTAAACCTAACTAAGCAGTTTTATTTTGAAAAGACTGGAGCAGAAATTGACACGAGTTGCTGGACATTCGTAGGAAAACGCACAAGAAATACGTCGTTGAAAGTCATGTTAGGCGTCACGGGAAAAAAAGGGAAATTCGTGACTTATTATTATCAGTAGTAGTAATAAACCCTCAGTTAACCAGGTAAATCCCATTAAGATTAGAAAATGTATTTTCCAAGGGAGCCCTGGCCAAGACAGCAGCAATAAGACTCTGACCTGGGCTGTAGCTTATGCTCGTTTACGCCAACACAGGCTCACGGCAGTTCATGAAATAGTCACAGTTTTCGTGACGCTCAGCACGACTTTCAGCAACGTATTTTCCGTGCGTTTTCCAGCTAATGTCCAGCAACACGTGACATACGTGTCAATTGACGCTCAAGTCTTTTAAAAAATAAAACTACTTAGTTAGGTTTAGGAATAGATCGACGTGGTTAGGCTCAGGTGATAAACTACTTCGCTAGGTTTAGGAAAATATGGTGGTTTGGGTTTAAATAACACTGGAAGTGACATAACTTAAGTACGGAAGTTACGTGACAAAAACTATTTAGTTAGCTTTAGGAAAAGATCGCGGTTTGGGTTAAAATAACTCAAGAAGTGCTGTAGCTTAAGTAGTACCTTAGTACCGAAATTACGTGACAAATAAATCAATTTGTGGTTTCACACGGGAAACGAACACCAGTCTCCTGGGCGAAAGTCTTGTGTTTTTTGACTCACCCATCCACCCCGACCTCCTCCCTACACGGCGTTTGCCGCTCTCTATACTTCCCGGTTCAAAATTATGTGGTTTGCATCCGAATTTCGTGCTTATACAAGCACGCACAATGGAATGGGTAAAATCGTACTTGAAGGCACATTGTAACAGGGCTCAAGCACTTTCCGGGTGAAACTCGCCCTCCAGAATTTCTTTTCCATTGATGCGAGTAGTAGACATTAATAGACTATTTTGACAGTTTGGGTTACAGGGCGTACCGAACAGAAGACGAACCGAACGTCCTGTACCAATAATACACGTACCGTTCCACCGCTACCAACAGCACTTGGTTAAGGTTAGAATAAAAAGGAAAAAGTCAAAGGTGATATGAAGCACAAGACATTTAACCAGAACCACAATCTTTCCCTAACTTCAGCCGACGTGCTTTTTAGCTATAATAACAACATAGCTCTAAGGAAGTCAGTTCACTTCAGTCCAGACTGAAATATCTCAACAACTATTGGATGGATTCCCATGAAATGTACAGACATTCGTGTTTCCCAGAGGTTGTATCCTGACGACTTCAGTGATCCCCTGATTGGAATATCTTGACCACTATGTGATGGATTTGCAATGAAATTTAATAATACAGATATTCAAAGTCCCTAGAGGATCATTTCTAATGTCTTTGTAACCCCAAAAATGTTTCTCCAGCACCAGCAACAGGTTGATATTTTTGTTTTTTATTGAGATATTGACAACTGTAGAGTTTCGAAGAGGGTGGAGTTATTTTGGGCACCCCAGGTCCCAGAAGAACAAGTCCCCATTCATGTTTTCCATAGACAATGTTAGATGACTCACATGTGGATCACTTCTACAGCTTGGATTGGTAGAAACTAAACTAACTAAACTAAGCTCATTCAGAGGATGAAGTGTAATAACTTTGATCCCTTGACCTTTCACTTAGCGCCATCATCTGGTCAAAAATTGAATCAATGTTAGTATTTCTAACACACTAAACTGGGCATTACCAAATGGCAGACATCACCCACGCACACACAGACACAACCGAAGCTTCGGGGCCCAAAACATGATACTCAGGATAGTACGTATTTCCGCCCACATAGTGGTCAAACTTGTGCTCGACGTGGTCGAAATGCACCCCTGACCACCTCTGGAGGTGGTTTAGCCGATCAGATCACAATCCGTCTTACACCTGTACCTTCATGTGGTCAAGCACTATCCGATTGCAGTCCGATCAAGTCTCTAACCACCTCCCTTTGGGATCCGTGTGGTATGAAAATGTAGCACTTCGTTACCTTGAGAAATTTCCCACAGAACATAATGTTGGTAGGAATGACATCACTCGCTAAACAAAGACGGGCTTGTTTATATTATGAGAAGGTCAATCGCCATGACAGCATAAGCGTGACAGGCATTTTAACTGTGGCAGAGAGAATCTATAATTATAATCACATGTCTTTTTGATTGATTGATTTCCATGACATTGTCTATCTAAAAGAATAAAAACAATGGTGACAAGGTGTGTCTCAGTATATGGACACGCCCGGCACAGGGAGACGCACACACCCCACATACTACAATCCTCTTGTATGCAAATTTCAAGCAAGGTGTTCCCTCACAGCCTCAGCTAAGTTCCCATGCCCCGGACGCCCCTTCAATACATTTCAAGAAGGAAGATTTCTTAATGGCGTTGATACAGGGCTGGTTTCCTGCCAACAAAATGCTACTTAATGTGAAATAAATCGAATAGTTTAAATGTATATTCTAATATAAAAAAGTAAACCAAGGTCTGAGCATTGTTTTAATGTCAGGAAAAAAACTTGTTACCCAACTATTGCTACACATTTCATGATTATGCCAAGTTGTGTCATTTGCCGTTGGCAGTTGTGCAGATGCCCATTTCATTATTGTGATTTTTATGAGGCTCCTAACTGGAAGTGCTGAATGCGAACTTGTTGCAGAGTTCTAGGACTCATCCCTGCACCACTCTATTAGGGCCATTGTAGGTAAAAATAAAAAATAATAATTACGGAGCCACAGAGGGTGGTAATATTCAGAGAAATATCCATGGATGGATGGAGAATTCGCTACAATGTAATATATTTTGCACACAACATCCGCAGTGTTAGACAGTAGCTCCTTAAAAAAAAACACAACTTTTCATTACCACAGTTCTTTACTCCACTATTTTTCCAATTTTCTCATACATTTATGACTTTATAATCTCGCAAATTTGTGTTTTTTTCTTGTAAATTTGCCACCTTAATGCCAGAGAATATCCTAGTTTTTTTCATGTATAATTTTAAATTTAATCTTGGAAATTCATTTTTTTTCCTCTAAATATTACCCCCCTTCCCTCAGCTCCATAATTCTTCTTTTTTTTTTTTTAACTACAATGGCCCCTTTATGATGTCTTAAAATCCAAAGTATCATTTGGATGAATTAAAACTCATATTTAAAATCAAGTTAGTCTTACTTTTAATGCTCGTATTTAATTTTTATGAATTACTGTCGTGATGGTTTTGTTGAGCATGAAAGTTCTTGAGCTCAGAAACTAACTGTATCTTAGTACACCAGTAGAGTTTAGGCAAATTTGAAGTTGGTTTGAAGCTGGAGTTTTGAGTTGAAAGTTCTGGAAAACGCCAGCAAGTGGACCTTGAGTCTTTTTTATTTTGTCTAAGGCCCGGGACACACAGGGAACGTCAGGAGGAGGCGGCTGCGTTACGTGCTGTTTTTAATTCGGTGTCCGTGTTAACAGGGTAGAGCAGCCACACTGCCCGCGTGAGACACCTGTCTCACGCATGGCTCGGCTGCGTCTCTTCTAGAGATGCGAGGTCTCGCCTATTTTTGACGCGTGCCGCGCGGTTCACAGCAGCAACAGACAGTGAAGGAGATCTATTGACTGTATATTAACATCATATCAGCTACATTACTACAGTTTCGATGTCTAGACATCTGTAGAATATGTTACGGAGATGAAAAAAAGTAAAAAACTATTTTTAAATCAACACTTCATGCTTTCATTTCCAAATAAAAGTTTTCTGTGGACAGAATTCCTTCATTTGTTAACACAAAGCTTTTATTCTGAAATATGTGCTGGACAGTGTTATAGAACATGCAGTGACTTGGAGAGCTCCATGAATAAATATAGAACGGCGTTTTAATTGTGGATTATTGCTATTATTTACAAATTACCACACGTTTCTTAACCTTTCTCTGTCGAAAATAAATATAAATTATATTTATATAAATGATATTTATAATGAAATGAAACGCAGCCACCACGCCACGCACTCCTGATGTTCCCCGTGTGTCCCGGGCGTAATTGTTACTTTTTCCTTTGATGTTTTTTCTCTTCCTGTGCATTATTATCATTATTATTATTGGTGTGCAGCAGCCACAGTATGCAATTAATTGGGAAAAGCTTTGTAAAAACAAGATGATACATCCCAAAGGGCTTATCTTGTGAAGAAAAAGAAAAAAAGGTTCAAATGGTAGCATTATACACATATTGAGCGTAGCAGGCCATGAAGTCAAGCTCTGCTCATATGAAATTCAAATTTCATACAGGGCGCCTTATTTAAGCTGCTCAGCCTGCCTACCTTTGCTGCTTCCTCTACAAGCCGTTTGCAACCCACCTCCCCCCTTACCACCTCCTTTTAATACTGTGTCTGACTTAATCAATGTCATTTCTGTTGTCACTGATGCCGGCTCTGTTCTCCACCCAGGGGGGTCTTTGCTGATGCTCTCCCTGCCTTTGGCTTTCCATGTCTGCACATGGAAGGGCAAGGAGGTGTGCTCTCCTGGCCTTATTCTACCACGTAGGCACGTGGATCCACGTATGCGCGTGGATGGGCAGGGAGGTCCCAGAGCAGAGCCATACCACCAAATATACTGTATATATTACTGCAAATGGAAATAAAGTTTTCTTTGACTAAAGTGGTCCTGACTGAAGTACAAAAGATATGTCCACAATATGGAAAATATTGTCTCTCACTCACTCACTCACTCAGTCTCTTTCCTCAAAGTATGGGAGTCGGTCTGATTTGTATCTGATCTGTAAGCCTCAGAGTTCAACTCTGGACAGGCTGATAAATGACGGCAATTAGAGCTTTCTCATTAATGTTGTTTTTAATCCAGCCCATCCACATAGGGTATTCATCATCTCCCTCTGGTACAGCGCATGCATGTGCAGGTGTTTGTTTGTGTGTGTGTGTGTGTGTGTGTGTGTGTGTGTGTGTGTGTGTGTGTGTGTGTGTGTGCGAATGTGTGTTTTGATAGTGAAACAAGAGACAGAGGGCGAAGAAGGGAAGAAGGAGAGGCAAAAAGGGAGGGAGAGAAATCAAGAAACGGAGAGAAGCCAACGACGAGCGTCCAGCTCCTCAGTCTGTTTCTTTTGGCCTGATGTCGCCGTTACTTGAGTGGAGCGGGAGAGAGGAAGTGAAGAGTGAAGGGATTACTCAATTTGAACAGATATTCACAAGATCCATGACAACTGCACACACTGACACACACGTTAGGTTGAGCTAATGGGTTGTTCTTTTTTGGTCAGTTGGCATCGTGACAAAGTTGAGGATAAAGTTCTTCCCATTTTTCAAGGAATTTGTAGGATTCATAGCGTATTATTATGATTACTATCAAGAATAATGTTTTTGATAATGAAAAATATGTTGATGTTGATGATGATGATGATCGTAAGTGCAGGCAGTTCACATACAGTGTTCGTAGCTATACCTACAAACAGTAATGTCCTATAATTTGAATATATCCCACGTAATCCAGGAAAGGTGACGAAGTATAAAGAGCGATAACTGTAGAGAGGAAGTCAGGGTGGGTCTAAAAACACCAAGCTTTCACTCAGGAGACCGCTGTTCGTGTCCCATGTGAAACACAGAAGAGAAGTCAGTGTTGACTTATTTGTCACATAACTTCCGTACTTAAGTGACGCCACTTCCATATTTATTGTAACCCAAACCGCGATCTTTTCCGAAACCTAACCGTGTAGTTTTGCTGCCTCGTCTCCTGTCTTCAAACCATTTGAAAACCATTCTTATTTTTTTAATCAGTTTGTGTTCCATGCTTTGATAGCCTCCATTTTGGACTTTGTAGTTTACCGTTCTTTTCGCACTGCGGTACGGCTTGCTCATGGTCAGTGCCGCAAAGTCAAAGGATGAACTTTCCTTGACGCTTCTGGCCAATCATTCATTCTTTTCAGTTCATTGGAGGAAAGGTTACATTGAAAGAAATGAAAAAAAGACTGTAGCAAAATAAATGCACTTGTTATCTAAAATATTTCGTAGCTACAACCTCTTGAAATAAAAAAAAATTTAAAAATTGGGATAAGGAGCAAGAGAAACAGTACTGCTGGTTCATTCCCCCCCTCACAATTTATCATGTTTAACTCATCTACATTTTCAGCAACTTAAACTAGTAAATCCCAGTTTATGTACAAAGGCTTATAGTCAGGGGTTGAATGGGCCAGAACTCTTTTTGGTGCAAATGTCAGGACGGAATGGCGGTTAAAAAAATCTACACACATTGTATAGAAGTCTATGAGAAAATGAGTCTACTTCTCTCTTGATGTATTACCTCAGTAAACATTGTAAACATGTGTTTATGGTCTCAATCGCTAGTTTCAAGTCTTCTTCAAAACAGCATGACATTCATTTAGTAATTATGGTCCCATTTAGAGTCAAATAGACCATAAAGCAGGGGATGCTTCAGGGCGGGGCTACCTTGTGATTGACAGGTCGCTACCACAGTGTTGTCCGATATGGCAGAATTAATCTGGAAAGTAAACAACCGTTTTTGGTAGGGATGCACTGATACCGATACCAGTATCGGGTCCGATACTGTGCTCCTGTACTCGTACTCGCAAAACGGCTCCAATACAACGGCACCGATACCACTTTATGGTGGTGCGCCGGGCCGCTGGGCCGGGATTCCACCTCAGCCGGCGCGCACCGGCCCTCACTTTCATTGCACCACGTGGTTTTGCTTGCACCCTCTGACTCGCGCATGCGTTAGAATCCTTGGTCCGTGTTTCAAGACGGGTCAGGTGGGTTGCCGACATTGTCACAGACCCTTGGTGCCTTTTACGTGGGCCGAGCCCAGATCTGGTGGCACGACGCGGTTGGGGCGCACTGAGGACAGTCCGCCCCGGTCGACAGCAGCAGGGGGTTGCCCCTGGTGGGGAGAGAGTCCGCGTTTTTTTTCACGGTTTGTCCACGGTGCGACGAGGTCCAGACGGGGAGCGCTGTAAAGCTGCGGCCGCGAGCCACCTTCACCCCGAGCCTTTCCAAGCCGACCTAGAGCCGGTTGCGGCGCACTGCCTCGTATGCGGGACTCCCCAGCCTGCCGTGTGTCGCTCACACCCTCCAGCTTGCTGTTAACGAGGGTCTTTTGGCACAGAGAAGTACTGGTATCGGTACTCATATCGGTACTCGGTATCGGTACTCGGTATCGGCGGGTACCCAAATGTAAGTACGTAAAAAAGTGGTATTAGTTTTTGGGGTACACATTTATCTTTTTATTACCCTTTAAAGACACATAGCCAACTTTGAATGTAATTAAGATGCCAGAGTGCATAAAAAAGCATAAAAAAGAGCTTGTTTACCAAAACTAGAATTACCGCCTCACGTTTGTATTCCTCAGCCGACCAATGAAGTTACAGTTTACATCACTGTCCGTCCAAAACATCATCACTTTGTCCACATTTTATCCTGTTAGACATTTGTGTAAAATTATCATAATTAGCCTATGAATTCTTGAGTTAATGCCAAAAATGTGTTTTGTGAGATGACTTTTGACTACCAAAATCTAATCAGCCTTCATCCTTGAGCCCAAGTGAAAGTTTATGCCAAATTTGAAAAAATGTGCTACAGGCGTTCCTGAGATAACACGTTCATAAGAATGGGACTGACTTGAGGTCACAGAGACTTTGACCTTTGACCACCGGCTTCTAATCAGTTCATCCTGCAGTGGTCATTTGTGCCAAATTTGAAGAAATTCCCTCCAGGCATTCCTGAGATATCGCGTTCACGAGAATGGGTTGGATGGACGGACAACTCGAAAACATAATGCCTCCGGCCACGACTGTCGCCAGCATGGAGGCATAAATAATTCCCGTGGGAGGATCCCCCCAGAACCTCCCCAACAGAAGTCCAGGCTAAGCCCCAATGCTTATCTCATGTTTACTTGTATCACTCTGCTGATCCAAAATCACATCCACATCAGCCGGGTTTCGACCCAATAAGCTCCTGGTAAATTTAGTTCCAGGACTAAAACGTTCCTTCAGTCCGTTGCTGTCTGCGTTTCCACTAAAGACCTGTAAAAATTAGGAAAATAAGTCTGCTGACGTATGAAAAAGCAACATGACATTGGACGACGGCTGCTGCATAGTATTTATAGATGCACGTTGGATGTAATGAATGAAATGCAGAGTTGGAAAATGAAACGAAGCCAACTGTCTCCACAGTAAATCATATGTTGAGTGTTTGATGGTTATCTATATGTGCTTTAGAACGTAACCGCCATGAAATAATCAGTAAATAACTTTTTTTTCTGTCATCCACAGCACCGCCGCGCACCCTCAGCTTGCTCAATCTCCCTCTCTTTTTCTCTCTTTTTTTAAATGAGTCGGGGAGCCGACAGCAGAGCCTAACTTTACTTTTAATGTCATCAGACATCAACAAGAGAAATGCTCTCCCCTCGTCCTAAAATGGTCCTAAATCGATATCGAGTAATCGAGTGCTTCCTTGTTTTATGAATGAAGCGGTACATGAGTTGAAACAGCATTGCTGTGTGTGTTTCACCAATCAGCGACAGTCATCCCTGAAAGCTCCACCCCGAAAGTTCCGGTACTGTTAGAAGGTACTACTAAGGGCGGGGGTTAAAAAGTCCCTGGAAAATGTCCTCAGAACTTTATAAAAGTTTCAGTTGGGAGTATATTTTTGGCATCATTGGGCAAAAATTCCATAATAACCTTTCAGCATATTGTAATTCAAGTGTTCTGAGAGATAACTAGACTTCTGCTCCTCCTCATGGCTCTGTTTTCAGGGTTTAAAAAATCTAGCCCGTGATGGGAGACTTTGGCCAATCACAGGTCATTTCAGAGAGAGAGAGCGCTCCTATTGGCTGTGCTCCGGTCATGTGACCGGTACTTGGCGTTCAAGGCCTATGAAAAGGAGGCTGGGTCACGGGCGGATATGGGTCTTGGGGTATGGGGTATAACACATGCGCAGTGTAACAGAAGCTGCGGTCCTGCGTTGCGATTGGCTCGATTTCGATGAGTTCAGGCGAGATTTTACTGCGCATGTGTTATCCCCCCGGAGATATGACGCGTGACCCAGTCTCCTTTATATAGGCCTTGGCGTTCCTTCAAGCCATCTCAACCTGATCTCAACATGGCTCCCGGGTCACAAACTTTCTCATTTTACAGCTAAACTGTACACTACAAGATGATTCTGAAAACATCTGAGGAGAGAAATAGGCATTAACGTAACAGAATATTGATTCATATTTGATCAGCGCTGCCTAATTTGACCGTTTGGTCGGAGTTCAGAGTGATTGACAGCCGGCTCTCATAGATGGCAGCTGGACAGCAGACCTCAGATCAGCTCTGACTGCTTGTTTTCCTTCGGTCTGTAAAATCTTACAGATGCCGTTAGGAGCACCGGAGGACACCGGAGGACACCGGAGGACACCGGAGGACACAGAGGCACATGATTTTTTTTCAGGTTACCTGTTTCATGTACTGCTGTCACGATATAGCGACCGTTTGCGACTGTTTTGCAATGCAAATGCAATGAGTCCCTCAAAAGGTTCCTAGTTCCAGGGGAAAGTTCCCACGATGGAAACTGGGTTATCTCTGCAGCGCCCCAGAAAATAGCTGCAATTCTATTGACTTGCAAAATATATTAACTATCAGTTACTGCACCTCTGCTGTTCAGTGAAAATTCAGCCTACCTGGACTGCTGCCAAGAAAATGAAAGCCAGCCTATGTCTTAGCTGGAGGCGCTTATGCTACGTATAGATTGGCTTATAATTGTATAGTCGCCCTGATCAATGCACTCACGTGCCGGTGCCACCTATTGTGTTTACATCAGGCCCGCTCACGGAATTCAAATTCCCTCCCATGGATTTATGTCTGCCGCCAGGTCTGAACAGAAGTCCTAACAAAGTCTTCCTCTGCTACACAAACATCTCCCTCCTAGTGTCGTTACAGTCATTACAGTACACTATTAGATGTGCGCTTGTAAAAATAAACTGTGTTTAACTCCGTAACTGCACCTATTGTGTCTGGCCTTTCACCATTAGAACACACTGGGCTGTGGAATGTTTTCTTCTCTTTATCTTTCCCTCAGACCAATTAGCTAAATCTGCTCCTCAAAGTGGGCACGCCCACCGCACCCCTCAGGCACCCAGCATAGTTCAGAAGACTCTCACACACACACAGGAGACCCATACTGAACTGGGAACCATTCGCAACGAAGCACACACATAGACACACACCTTACAAATATCAAAGCTAACACGCCTATAACCACCGGCTTTTGCACACACACACACACACACACCTTGAAATGAAGAGTGACGAAATGAAATACATATCAGAGACGTAAGTGTGCACACAGGAAAAACAAGAACACACATTCCCGTACACCAAACTCGCATCTGAGGAACTTTAGGATTTAGGTCATATTTCAGATGACATCCAGCCTCGAAAGATCAGTGTGTTTGAATACATGTGATACTCACAGACTGTATATAAGAAGTGGACGTAGTCACTGTGACGTCACCCATTAGTTTGTGGACTACGGTTTCGAAGCCTTGAGTTTGGCTGTCTCCATGTTGGTATTTTGAAACCAGAAGTGACACGAGAGGGTGGAGCTAACCCTCTCGTGTCCAAATGCTGATTAAGATAATTTTAGGCGACCAAAATGTTACAATTCATTTTCGTGAAGTGAAAACACACTGTGAAAGAGTTAAAGTTCTACGACGAAAACACAGACAACTCCCAGACCGGACAACGCCGTGGTAGCGACCTGTCAATCACAATGTAGCCCCGCCCTGAAGCATCCCCTGCTTCATGGTCTATCTGACTCTAAATGGGACCATAATTTACTAAATGGACATCGCCATCTTGGTTTTTGGCCGTCTCCATGTTGGTATTTGGCCGTGACAATGTTGGTCTTCGGCCGTTGCCATCTTGGTTTTTTGCAACCAGATGTGACACGAGAGGGTGGAGCTAAGTACAACGAAATGCTGAATAAGACATTTTTAGGCGATCAAAAGGTTATAATTAACTTTCATGAACTGAAAACACACTGTGAAAGGGTTAAATTTCTCAGACAAAAACACGGACAACTCCCAGACCGTATAATGCCGTGGTAGCGACCTGTCAATCACAAGGTAGCCGCGCCCTAAAGCATCCCCTGCTTTATGGTCTATCTGACTCTACAGACGTAGGCAAAGTTGTTGGTAACGTTCCGTTAAAGAGAGAAAAACCCACAATGGTCACTGAAATAACTTGAAACTGACAAAAGTAATAATAAATAAAAATTTACTGAAAATTAAATAATGAAAATCAGCTGTTGCTTTTGAATTGTGGTTCAACAGAATCATTTTAAAAAACAAACTGATGAAACTGGCCTAGACAAAAATGATGGTAGCCCTAGAAAAGATTGAAAATAATTTGACCATAGGGACATATTAAACTAAGGTGTGTCCTGTAATTAGCATCACAGGTGTCTTCAAACTTGTAATCAGTCAGTCTGCCTATTTAAAGGGTGAAAAGTAGTCACTGTGCTGTTTGGTGTCATGGTGTGTACCACACTGAACATGGACCACAGAAAGCTAAGGAGAGAGTTGTCTCAGGAGATCAGAAAGAACATTATAGACCTTCATGTTAAAGGTAAAGGCTATAAGACCATCTCCAAGCAGCTTGACGTTCCTGTGACTAGAGCTGCACATATTATTCAGAAGTTTAAGGTCCATGGGACTGTAGCCAACCTCCCTGGACGTGGCCGCAAGAGGAAAATTGATGACATATTGAAGAGACGGATAATACGAATGGTAACCAAAGAGCCCAGAACAACTTCCAAAGAGATTAGAGGTGAACTCCAAGGTCAAGGTACATCAGTGTCAGATCGCACCATCCGTCACTGTGTGAGCCAAAGTGGACTTAATGGAAGACAACCGAGGAGGACACCAAATCATAAAAAAGCGAGACTGGAATTTTCCAAAATGCATATTGACAAGCCACAAAGCTTCTGGGAGAATGTCCTTTGGACAGATGAGACAAAACTGGAGCTTTTTGGCAAGTCACATCAGCTCTATGTTCACAGACGCAAAAATGAAGCATCCAAAGAAAAGAACACTGTACCTAATGTGAAACATGGAGGAGGCTCGGTTATGTTATGGGGCTGCTTTGTTGCATCTGGCACAGGGTGTCTTGAATCTGTGCAGGGTGCAATGAAATCTCAAGACTATCAAGGCATTCTGGAGTGAAATGTGCTGCCCAGTGTCAGAAAGCTTGGTCTCAGTTGCAGGTCATGGGTCCTCAAACAGGATAATGACCCAAAACACAGCTAAAAACACCCAAGAATGGCTAAGAACAAAACATTGGACTATTCTGAAGTGGCCTTCTATGAGCCCTGATCTAAATCCTATTGAACATCTGTGGAAGGAGCTGAAACATGCTGTCTGGAGAAGGCACCCTTCAAACCTGAGACAGCTGGAGCAGTTTGCTCACGAGGAGTGGGCCAACATACCTGTCAACAGGTGCAGAAGTCTCATTGAGAGTTACAGAAATCACTTGATTGCAGTGATTGCCTCAAAAGGTTGTGCAACAAAATATTAAGTTAATGTTACCATCATTTTTGTCTAGGCCAGTTTCATTAGTTTGTTTTTTTAAATGATTCTGCTGAACCATAATTCAAAAACAATATCTGATTTTCATTAGTTAATTTTCAGTGAATTTTTATTTATTATTACTTTTGTCAGTTTCAAGTTATTTCAGTGACCATTGTGGGTTTTTCTCTCTTTAACGGAACGTTACCAACAACTTTGCCTACGTCTGTAAATGGGACCATCATTTACTAAATGAACATCATGCTGTATTGAAGAAGACTTAGAACTAGAGATTGAGACCATAAACTCATGTTTACAATGTTTACTGAGGTCATAAATCAAGTGAGAAGTAGGCTCATTTTCTCAACCAGAGCAGTCGCCTCCTGCTGGCTATTAGAAAGAATGCAAGTTTAAGGCACTTCCGCGTTGGCTTCACTTTTCAGAACCGGAAGTTGCCGCCTGGCGGTACCGTAGGTGATTAAGTACGGCAATCTGGTGACAGATGAGAACTTGCATCATGACCTAGGCTACCTGCCGTGGGTGTCACAGTCATCACAAACCTGAGTTTGTGCGCCCTCCTTCCCTCTAACCCCGTTGGCCTGCTTAAGCACTTGATTACTAGTTTTCCAATCCTGCATCTGCATCACGCTTTCCTCATAAACGTGTTGCTGTTTACCACCGTTGCCAGGAAACAACGTAGCACCCGTTTTGACATATAGTGGGAAAATGGAGATGGATCAGTGGAGGCTGGTCCTTAGAGGCAGAGGCTCCTCCTCTATTTTTTGAGAGGAAAGCGGAATATAAAAGAATAATTGGTTTAAATAAACCATTACCAAATCTCAGTATCATTATAAATGATTTGTTCTATCTTCTTTGGAAAAAATCCATTATTGCTGTTGAGGCAATAAAATGCCTCAACATAGCTGGAGGCGCCTATGCTACGTATAGATTGGCTTATAATTGTATAGTCGACTTGATCAATGCACTCACGTGCCGGCGCCTGCAGGGCAGAGGGGAATGGGCAGCCTGTGTGTGAAGTGGTTGTGGCATTGTGGGGAGTAGAGGAGGTCGAACACCCTCTGTCCTCCCTTGGGGCGGGACTTCTTCTATCAACTCAATGCATTTCAGTTTTTTCATGCTTGTCTGTGATTGGCCAAGATACGTCAAATGACGCTCTAAGGGGAGGTCATCCTCCCTTAACTGGTTACGACTCAACAACCAGCAGAGTACATGATTGACAGCGGGTTGGTCCAATGATGATGTCAAAATGTCCTCTTCAGTCTCTACCGCTGTATGTACAGTACGTGATGAACTGTCAGTAAACTATCAGACAGCAGCTTATCAGGAAATTCATTATAACATGTAAATTGTGAACTACTTTTAAACACATAACAAAACAAACCCTTTTTATTTAGGCTTGTTTATTGAGCTGTAGCTAGCTACTAGTGTTAGCTAACGCAACAGTTAGCTTGTTGGAGCAGATCTGAAGGACAGTCAGTCCTGGGTCGTGGGTCAGTCCAGACAGATTGCAAAATCTGTAGAAAAGAATACTATAATTATTTCTACTGATCGTTGACACTGAATGTAATGTACTGGAGGCCACGCCCACTGTGACTACGTGACCACGCCCACCCCCAACTCCCCAGTCCCAGAATGTACACATTCTCTGGTCACACTATAGTTCTGCAGTGAAGTTCAGTTCATGCCATACAGTAACTGAGTGTACTCATTAGACACTAATGTGCATTGGAACAAATTACACGTTTAAACTTTCTATTTGACAAGTGACAGCCCTTTAATGTCCACAGTGTCTCATCTCTAGAACAAGAAGAATAACTTACATACTTCACGTCAGCCAACGCTAACACTGCTGAAGTGCCCTCGAGCAAAACAATGAATACCTTCCAGCTCCAGGGGTTCTGTGTGAGAGAAACAAAAGGCTTTGGCTCTGGCCTGGTTCCCTCGCACCACTTCACAACAAAACCACAAACAATTTCTCCACAGTGGTGATAATGATAATTATGAACTAGTGGTTCAGCAGGGTTTAACAGAGATCATTTACAGGCTACTTCTCCAAGTAATCCTTCGGACTATTCAAGGATTACCAGATTCCTTTTGTACACACTCTACAGATGAATGAGACGTGCGCAAACATGTACACACCTGTATTCATGTGCACAATTTTGGGGAGAATTATGTTGTGAAGTCATACTCTGTGTAAGTAGAGGCTTATAGACTAACTCACTCACTTTTCTTTAAACAAACAGTCCTCAAGCCTTTGAGCTAACATGGTTCTAACAAACCTGAATGTGAGGGAGGAATGTAAAAAATACATACACTAATCTGTCTGCTGATCAGGGTTTACGTTAGCCGGCATATGCCTGCCTTTTACTGTTATCTGTCCGGCAGATGAAATTATCAACGGCCAAAATGTCCGTTGGGAAATATGCCAAATTAATTAATTAAAGGGACTGTTTGTAACTTCTTACACCTGTAAATCATTGCGGGTTGATGTCCCATGCTTCACTCACACACCGCGCTCGTTCTCACTCACTCGGCTCGTTCCACTCTCACGTGCATGCGCTCACACTCCACACTGCAGAAGAGTTAGTTTAGCTCTGAGAATATCTAGTGAATGTTTGTGCAGAAATAACTGCTGCAGCTCCTCCAGACCAACAGAGGTTTCCCGTGTCTTGTGAAGTGACGGGGCTCCGCAGAGAGAAACGTTATCGTCTCCGACCAAAACAGAAGGAGCTGATGCCGCATACACTACACGAGAATCAAGACGATTTTGGGCCCAATTTACCACCTCCAGACAATCGTCAGCGAAGCCCTGATTTTTTGATGGTTCTAAAGATTTGCTGCTCGGAAGTCCATCCCGGCCGCACCGATTTCAAATCACAAATATTAAACATGTCCAATATTTATGATGGGATATCCTGTTGTGTGTGGGGAACCCCGAGGACAGCCAACAAATTCAGTCACGTAGTTAAGAACGATAGCCAATGGAGGACCAAGCTACTGAAGCGAAAGAACAACAGCCGTCACTGCAGCCGCGGCTAATGCATGAGCTAATTCAAAACGCGAAGCATAAAGTAGTAGTAAGATGGAGCTCAGAAATGGAGGACCAACTTAATGATTTGTGGAAACAACACAAGTGTTTATTGCTCACCTTTATATGCTCATCACACACTATAGGAACAAAACGGTTAAAATTAACATAACATGTTGTTATGTGTGGAGTCTCACATTTTCAACATCTGTTAAGATTTGAAAAATATTTTAGTGTGGGCCAGCGTTAAGTATCGAGTGCAATAACCATAAACACGACAACACAAGTGGATTCCGTTAACTGCAACTTTTTGTTTGGCTATGAAAAACAAAACAAATGCAACATTTAAATAGATATGAAAAATAAAAATTGGGCCTTTTAAACCAAAGAAAAATTTTCCTTTAAAGACGCTTGGTTCGGTGAGCTCACCTTTAAGTCATTAAGCTTGTCTGTTCTTATGAGGGATTTCTCTACAGTCTCAAGGAACTTCCAAGTCAGTGTCTGATGTTTGAGTTCAGATCAGATGGAGGTCTGATCTGTCAGAGACTGATGAGTCAGTGCACTCTTAAAGTATATTGTACGTGTAAACTGGCACCAATCCAGGTGACTGGCACGATCCGACCACAAAGCAGAGTGTTCATCCAGCTGTTTCAGTGACAATGTGGATCCGGGTTCCTGGAAATCAAGCTGGGAGGCTTGTCATCTACTGGAATCATTGGATCTCCTTCACTGGATCTCCTCACTCAATAAAAGACCTGACCTGCGTTTACACCATTATACTAGGTCAGAACAACATCAACCTAAGCGCTGACTGAATGCAAATACTTTACATATTGAAAATGATTTGCTACTATGTAGTTCAAATTCTCAAATGACATTCAAATTATTTTGTTCCAACAAAATATGCTCAACATACTGTATATTAACACAATACAAATGTCAGACATGAAAATAGAATTCAGCTTAGCCAATATTTGAGGAAGCAATAAAACACATAACGTTATCTTACATATCAAACAATACACCTACAAAACCTTACTCTCTCAGTGAAGCTAAATTGTATTGGAAGCTGTTGTGGGCCGTTATGCCCAGCTCGTTTCGAGAGCATAACAAATAAGGGAAGTCCACACAGTAACAGTTTAAATATGCAAATAAGTTTATTAAAGATAATTTAACTGAAGCAAAATGAAGTCAATAAGGGTGTAGAGTCAGTAGTGAGGTGTGGGTGATGGGTGCTGTGAAACTATAGTGTTAACCTAAGACCCCTTTAACATAAGGGATAACTAAATATAAGCAAAACCAAGCTGGGAGCCTGCAAGGTATCAGCCTTCCATGGGGGAGAGAGAGGCCATCTTGAAATGCCCCTGCTTACATGTGCTCGCAGCAGGTGAGGCCAATCTCCTAATGAGAGGGGGGGGCAGGCAATCAGAGGAACTGACAGAGGTAAACAGGCCAAGACAGAATCATACTGACAAGGCCGGCACAGGGCCAGCACAGTCTCATGGCAGTTCGTGTACATAGACACGAATTTCCCTTTTTTTGTGACGCTCAGCACGACTTTCAACAACGTATGTTGCGCGTATCAATTTCCGTTCCAGTCTTTTCAAAATAAAACTACTTTGTTAAATTTGGAAAAGATCGCGGTTTGGGTTTAAATAACACTGGAAGTGGCGTGACTTAATTACAGAAGTTACGAGACAAAAACTACTTAGATAGCTTTAGGAAAAGATTGTGGTTTTGGTTAAAATAACTAAGTGCCATAATTTAAGTATGGAAGTTACGTGAGAAATAAATCAACTTTGACTAGCGGTTTCACATCAGACACAAACGCCTGTCTCCTGGATGAAAGTCCTGTGTTTTTGGACCCATTCATCCCCCCGACCTCCTCCCTACACAGCGTTTCACAATTACGTGGATTACATGCAAATTGATTTCGTGCTGACCATCACGAAAAAAAAATTTGAAATTCATGTTTATGTACACAAATCAATACATTAAATTCCGTGACTATTTCACAAACTGCTGTACAACTGAAATGATGTATAGGTTGAGTGTAAGGCCCAGCCCGTTCTCACGAAAAGGCGTATTAAATGCCACAATAATGCGCAAGGCGTTTAGCGTGCAACAAGTACACCTTTCTTGATTTCCACGTTTCATTTGTACTGCAATGTAAATGCATCCGTGTATAAATGCTACGATAAGAGTTAGTGACGTAGTGTAAGAAGCGAGAATGACCACTTATGGTGGGCGGGTCTAACAACTTTTAACCATGACCCGTGTTCGAGACTGTTGTTGACCGGTGTTTTGTTTTGTAAGTTACATTTGTGACGTGTTTTCCTTAGTTTACGTACTTATTTTAACCCCAACCATGACATTTTCCCTTACCCTAACTAAGTGGTTTTCTTGCCTCAACCTAAGTTAGTGGTTTTCTTGCCTAAACAGTGGACGTTTGCGTGGCGTAAAATGACAAGAGATGTCAGGCGTCTATAAATTACGTTGAAAAGTTGACGTTTTTAGTTTTCTGTGTTATACAATGAATGTGAATCAATGTGTAGTAAGTATGGATGTCACGGTACCAGAAATCTAGTAGTCGATTCCAATACCAGTACCAATACCGATTCTCGATACCAATTCGATACCACGGTAAAAAAACAATAAATCGCATGTAATTCAACACGCACTCCTTTTTTAAAACATTTGAACATTACAAAAAACAGAGGCATGTAGCCTTTAAGTAATAAATAAAAAGAAACGTCTATTAACATTGCAAAACAGAACAGTGGCATGTAGCCTTCAAGTATTTAAAATAAACAATATTGTCTGGATGTCTGTCTTTGAGGTGCTTTGCTAAATTGGTATTTTTATTATTAATATTTAAGTATTTCCTCCTTTGGAAAGAAAAGTACGACGGCACCGTTACTGCACCGCATACTGTTTTTTGCGAATCTATTATTACTCCTTGTAAATCCGCCTCGAACGCAAAGTGCTTCCATACCCGATTCTTGTTATTTCACGTCTCATGTTGTTGTTTTTGTCCGTGCTGTTACGGCGTTCTTCTTCTTCCTTCATTTCACGGCAGATGAGAACACTTGTAAGCGTATACTGCCCCCATTAGATCCGGAAGAATCGCATCTCCAGTACCTCCGCTCCGGTACCAAATGACCATTACAGGCATCGTTCGGTACCTTTGGTACCGAAGAAAACGAGTACCATCACATTTTTAGAATTTTGGTACCAAATTGGTACCAAAGTATCGGTTCTCGTGACATCCCTAGTAATAAGATCTACAGGATCTGGACATATTTCTAGGAAAAACTCGACCAAAAGTGCTTAAAAACTTAAATTATGTATAGGTCGAGTGCAAGGCTATATGGCTATTTGGCTCCACATACTGGATTATGTCTGCCCTCAGAGCTGCTCTGTCCGGAGACAAGGTTGTAGAAATAACTGTCCAGGCAGTCGGCCTCTGATAAAGGCAGTGTGCAGACTCTCTCAGGCGAGCAGCTGTCTGTCATGATGAACAGCACAGCATTTCACTACAGTGTCACTGCATCTGGTCCCTCTGTCAGCTGTGCGAGAGAGACAATTAAGACACGCTAAACTTTCCCAGAGACATGATTTCAGTGTTCGTGGGCTAGTTTAAATGAGATGATAAATACTCTGGGGTCAACTGGAGGATAAGGCCAAGATCTGAGGCCACAGCTGCTGAAACTGCTATCATCTGTTCTTTCATCTCATTTCTTTTTTTTGTGTGGACTGTTAAGTTCATGCAGTGGTCACACAAATTGGATTTTGAAGTTTGTGAATATAAATACATGAGAATGTTCACTGAGAATGCATTTACTGAACCTATTTCCCTATTAGTTCCACAAAATGCCAAGAATAGAAATATTTTTTCCACATGGATAAATAGTTTTTTCTAAGAACAAACTTAACTGTTGTGGTGTGCAATAATATTTTTTTAAGATTGTATAAATTCTATTTAAACTGAGAGTCCAAACTTTTTGACTTGACAAGATGGAATTCATTTATCACACTGCAAAGCTGTAACACTTGAAAATGAAGTCTTTGAATGCCGTTATTTATTTTTGGCACCTGAACACAATCCCGTCACGTTTCAGTTGAGCAGGAGTCAATGCCAGCCAGGTTTTACAGACAGTCTAAATAGCGTATCAGCTATGCATTGTAAACCCTCAGCAATAACAACTAATCCCTCACAGGTACTTCCCTTAACAATAGCTAAGTCATTATGATGACATAGTGTGAATGTGTTAATATACACGTAGGCAGACTTCAAATGTCAGTGTTTTACAAGTGGTGGAAGAAGTATTCAGATCACTAGCGTAGCCAGAAAAAAAATGTGGGTGTGCATCAGAAAAACTGTGTGTGCCATGTGATCCAGAGGGGGGGACTGGGGCTGAAATTAAGCCTGTGACTTTGAGATGGAGAGGCACTTTATTAGATTTATCAAGAAAGGTTTTTGGCAGTTTTAACACTAATGCAACCACCCATATGAAAGGTTGTGGCTGGGTGGAAATTCACAAGAGTGAATGTCTGATGTCGGAGTGCAAGTGAATGCAGCAAAAGATGACGCTGCCAGCTGCCACTCATGTCTGGAAAGGAACCCGCAAGTTGGAGAAACTCTCGCGATATGGTTACGGTTAGGAATTGATCTTGAATGGTTAAGGTTAAGCATTGATCTGGAATAGTTAAGGTTAGGCATTGACCTTGAATGGTTAAGGTTAGGAATTGACCTTGAATGGTTAAGGTTAGGCATTGACCTCGAATGGTTAAGGTTAGGAATTGACCTTGAATGGTTAAGGTTAGGCATTGACCTCGAATGGTTAAGGTTAGGAATTGACCTTGAATGGTTAAGGTTAGGCATTGACCTCGAATGGTTAAGGTTAGGAATTGACCTTGAATGGTTAAGGTTAGGCATTGACCTCGAATGGTTAAGGTTAGGCATTGACCTTGAATAGTTAAGGTTAGGAATTGACGTTGAATGGTTAAAGTTAGGCATTGACCTCGAATGGTTAAGGTTAGGCATTGACCTTGAATGGTTAAGGTTAGGCATTGATCCCAAATAGTTAAGATCAGGCATTGATCTGGAATAGTTAAGGTTAGGCATTGATCTTGAATAGTTAAGGTTAAGCATTGATCTGGAATAGTTAAGGTTAAGCATTGATCTGGAATAGTTAAGGTTAGGCAATGACCTTTAATAGTTAAGGGTAGGTATTGATCTGGAATAGTTAAGGTTAGGCATTGATCTGGAATACTTAAGGTTGGGCATTGACCTCGAATGGTTAAGGTTAGGCATTGATCTGGAACAGTCAAGGTTGGGCATTGATCTGGAATAGTTAAAATCAGGCATTGATCTGAAAAAGTTAAGATCAGGCATTGATCTGGAATAGTTAAGGTTGGGCAATGATCTGGAATAGTTAAGGTTGGGCAATGATTTGGAATAGTTAAGATCAGGCATTGATCTGGAATAGTTAAGGTTAGCTGTCGCCATGTTGAGAGCCGTGCGGAGGCAATAGATATGCACCCAATCTTGCATTTAGCACCTTTAATGTTATTAGTAACACCCGTGCTTTCCCTACTATGCCGAGTCCGAGCGTAGTAGTTTCATCCTTCCATTGAAATACTTCCATTGAATACACACACATCATAAACAATGAGTCACAACAACAAACTCTGTCTGAACTGGTTGATATGGTCCATATAAGAATTGTTACTGTGCTGTATGCGTCCTGTTGATGGTTTGTGCCGTGGCACGCGTGCTTCAAAAGCCCTGCTGCCCACTATGTTTAGGACATCAGTCCGCAGGCAG
Source organism: Sebastes fasciatus (assembly GCF_043250625.1). NCBI lineage: Eukaryota > Metazoa > Chordata > Actinopteri > Perciformes > Sebastidae > Sebastes > Sebastes fasciatus. Next base: position 2,741,370 of record NC_133807.1, on the reverse strand, counting down.
GAAATGTCTTACACACACTTTTTATGTTCTCCCCAAATCAACCTTGCTGGTTGGTTTTGTGTCAGTCGTTAAATTTAATTTACACTCTGACTGTCGATGACAAAACCCTTGTTTTAAGGGGATGATTTTTCAGATGAACTCGCCTTGGTAAACCATACCTGCAGCAGCATGGTGGCAGATAAATACAGGTGTACGTCAAACCTCAACTTGTCTTCAAACTCTCTCCCATACATCTACAACGTACAAACATGCAAAGCAGTCACAGTCAGTCTTTCTCTCACTTTGTCCCACGCACACCCTCTCTGGCGCTCCATCTCTTGCACACACACACACCCAAGGAGACACACGTGGGAGGGTTGACGCCGCACTGTCTGCAGTGCGTTGACGAGTATTGTTATTAACTGCGGTGTGAATAGAGGCAGCAGTACATCCCCTACTCCCCGGCTGCTGCAGGGCTGCAGGGCTCGCCTTTGTTCTGCACTCCATAATGGCACGCCATAATTACAGTCTTAGCCGAGGAGGCGCACAGGCACAGCGTCTACCTTACCCCTCGCCTCATCTCACCTCGCAGAGGTAACAGAGGTGCACACGGGCGCACACTTCTTTGTGTGCGCCCGTGTGCACCTCTGAATTGCAATGGAATTGCGTTGCTAGGCAACAGTTTGGGTCCATGTTTACTTCCTATCAGCTGATGTTATTTACATACACTGCAACAGGAAATAAACTGGGACACATTTAGAATGTTTATGTTTAAAACCGTGTAATGGTCTAAATATTGTTTATTTGTGACATCACAAATGGACAGAAATCCTAACGGCTTGTTTCAAACGCACAATTTCTGAATACGGGCTGTGTGTAATTCTCCGTATATTGAGTGTTTTGATACTTTCACAGTATTTATATAGCACTTAAACCTGCTTTATAATGTAAAAGACCTGAAAATCTCACTTTTTACAATATTGGACCTTTAATGTACATAGACACGAATGTCACATTTTCTTCATAATGACCAGCACAAAATCAATTTGTGTGTAATCCACATAATTGGGAACTCGGAAGAATAGAAAGTGGCGAACGCTGCGTAGGGAGGAGGTCGGGGTGGATGGGTGGGTCAAAAAACACAGGACTTTGGCCCAGGAGACCGGTGTTGATGTTGTAACTTCCATATGTAAGTTACAGCCCTTCCGGAGTTATTTTAATCCAAACCACGATCTTTTCCTAAAGCTAACTAATTTGTTTTTGTCATGTAACTTCCGTACTTAAGTTACACCACTTCTGGTGTTATTTAAACCCAAACCGTGATCTTTTCTTAAACTTAACTGAGTAGTTTTGTTGCCTAAGCCTAAGCAAGTCAATCTTTCCAACAACCAAGTTCTTTTATTTTTTTAAAAGACTGGAGCGGAAATTGACACGTGCGTCATGTGTAGCTGGACATTTGTAGGAAAACACTAAAAATACATTGTTGAAAGTCGTGCTGAAGGTCATGAAAAAAAAAAAAGGGAAATTTGTGTCTATGTACATGAATCAAATAGATTCAATTTCATGATTATTTCACGAACTGCCGTGAGACTGTGTTGAACAAACACAGGACTTTCCCCCAGGAGGCTGCTGTTCATGTCCCGTGTGAAACTAAAAGTCAACATTCACTGGCATAGTAATTTTCAGCCAAACCATGATGGTTCTTTCACTAAACCTAACCAAGTAGTTTTGTTGCCTAAACCTAACAAACGCCTGAAAAATAATGCAAATATCCGAATTATTTAATCTGTCCGTGTAAACATCCATTACATTTAGATCTACTGATTTTCCTGTTACAGTTTTTCTCAATTGTTTACACACAAATACTGGTACTTGACACACAATGACCACAACATGTAACTCATGCACCAACCCCCTGAACCAATTCTGCTAAACTACAAGCACAATTCCTGCTTTACACTCAAATTTCAGTTCTAAAACACACTTTTTTCAAAACACTACACACAATTCTCTGCATTTGGCACAATTTTCATGAAGAAAATCTCGTTTTCACAAGGAACACACTGTCATTCAAAATTCTAAAGTCAATTGCCCTACTATGCACACTGACTCATCACATGGGCAAACACCTGTCACACAGTGTTACAATTAGCAATCAGAGCTTTAGCATGAAAGGGCAAACATTGCTTGTGATGTGGATGAGGTGCTGTGGCCAGACCGAAACAGAAGAGAGGATGCAGCATAGTTTTTTTTTTCGTTTTTTTTTACTGTAACTGTATACAGTAAATTCTTCTGTTGTTTTGTATGTAGACCACTGTATGTGCAACTTTGTGTTGGTTGGGATGTACACTGTGTACATTGTTTTTGTGGGGGAAATAAAATATATTTGTTATCGTGTATTTGTGTGTTCTGAGTATAAAAACAATATTCTAAAATATTTTACAACACACTGATGTATGTACTGTCTGTAGTAAGTGTAACACTGAACAAAAAAAAGGCCTAAGTCATTATGATGAATGGAGAAGAAGTGTTTTCCATTCATCATAGTGTTTTACATTGAGCACATCAGTGTTCAACTGGTTCTTATAAATGTCTATTCATATGATGGTTTGTGTGTGTCATTTGAAAACAAAATACCATTTTGAGAAGAAATAACATTGTTTTGAATGTAAAGTTTCATTTTGCAGGAGAATTGAGGGGTTTTGCCCATTGTGTGTGTGTTTTTTGATTTGTGTGTAGAGTTCTGAGAGTATGAGGCATGCTTTCAGAAAATGTGTGTAAACAATCGAGAAAAACTGTAATGAATGTACGCACATGTTTTTCTATCCAGTGAGTGATTATGACTAACATTTCAGGTGTGGTCACCTTTGGTTTCACCCAGAAGTAGGTGGTTTAGATAATCTGGCTAAACCGGAGGACCAGCGGGATGATCAGACCAACCGGTCTGATCATCTGACTGGTCCTCCTGCTTCTATCTAACTATAAAGCGAGAAATCTCTGGATGTATTTGAAACCTCATACTATACTAGTAGTACGCACTGATTTGGCCAAAATGTAGTATGTAGTATGCAGTATGCAAACAGCAGCAAAATCTACAGTAGGCCAAAAATACACGGATGTCGTACTGATTTGGAAAAAATCTTCAGTATACATCAGACCAGTCTTCCTCGCCTACTGTATCGAAAGCGCTGGAACGGTACAGGCTACGGTTACACTACAACAACAGAAGCCAAAAACGGCTTGTTTTTTACATTTTTCATCACTAAATTCACTTCTGAAAATGTTTGAGGCGAGAAATCAACTGTGTAGATTTTTAATGTTTACAGTTTAACAATATTAGATGGCGAATCGAACATTTTTTCCAACGTTTTCGGAGTTTAGAAGCTCCACAAACCGCCGTGACAGCTAGCTATAGCGCCTGCCGGTGTCACTACCAGCTAGCCAGGCGGTCAAGCTCAGAGACCGGCTACAGAGCAGCAGAGTGGCGAGGGAGGAGGAGAGAGAAGAGGAGAGAGAAGAGGAGATGAAAGAGGAGAGAGAAGAGGAGAGGAAAGATGAGAGAGAAGAGGAGATGGAAAGAGGAGAGTGAAGAGGAGAGGGGAAGAGGAGAGGGAAGAGGAGAGAGAAGAGGAGAGAGGAGAGGAGAGGGAAGAGGAGAGAGGAGAGGAGAGGGAAGAGGAGAGGTCAAGAGGAGAGAGAAGAGGAGAGAGGAGAGGAGAGGGAAGAGGAGAGGGAAGAGGAGAGGGAAGAGGAGAGAGAAGAGGAGAGAGGAGAGGAGAGAGAAGAGGAGAGGGAAGAGGAGAGGGAAGAGGAGAGGTAAAGAGCCTCCTCTGACGGAGCAGAGAGATTCCTGCTGAGACAACATGGCTCTTTTTAACATTCCTCTAATATCTGGAGGAGATCAGTTCTCTGTTTAGTTGCTGGAACTGAAAAAGCAGTTTGACTAAATGTTGTGGATCAATATTTTATATTTCCCTTCTCTCCTCGTTGATGATCCTGTTTGTCTCACTTCATTATGAGCTGTTAGAATAAATAGTTTAAACCTGCAGTATCTTATAAAGTAAACAAGCAGAACATAAACAACAAAATCTAATTTGTATTTTTCGAGAATATTACAATGGTTCCTTTTTTTTTTGTCCAGTGCTTTAAGAGCTGGTTTAAAGGCTAAAGCCACGTCTAGCATACTGCTACATCGCTTTAACCGTTGCATACTGCATACTACTGAGGAACGCAGTATGCAGTATGTACTGTATATTCATCAGTAGTATGTAGGCGGTTTCGAATACAGCCTCTGTCTTTATGTCTGTCTGTCTGTATGTCCTTCGCATATCTCAAGATCCACTCATCCGTTCGACTTCACACTTGGCAGGTGTATTGCTGGGGACCAAAGGGAGTGCAGTTTGACCAGATAGTGGCTTTTAACTTTTGGCCTGTAACTTATGAACCTCAACTCTCAGAAACAAAATGGATTCTGTGGGTCCAGACGAATCTATCCATATAAGCCATGTCCATTTGCGTCTAGATCGATTTTCCATCATTTTTAATTGTGTCCAAATCTGACTTTTTGCTACTCCTACGGATTTGAGCAATCGTCACCAAATTTGGTACAGAACATCTCTGGACCAAGCTGGAAAAAGTTACCTTTTTTGGATTGTTGATGTTCCATACAGGTTTACTATAGCTGGCCCTCAAAGTTAGCTCAAATGCTGTGGGCAGGGCTTATATTACAAAAAACAATGTCATGTCTGTTGTGCTATTGCAAAAACATTTGGTGGACATGTGTAGATATGATGTTTGAGTGACCCGATCGGCCCGTTCCGGACATGCACACATGCTCCTAATGGGCACTGCACTATTTCAACAAATAGAAGTAGTTCAATTAGGAAAGACTCTTATGAATTGAATGATGATTTATTACAAAGTGCACAAATTATGAATAGTAACAGTCTTTGGCGATTTAGACCCGATGTGAAATAATGAAGGGGAAGTGAAGCTGTAGTAGGATGTAGAAATATTCCCCCCGTGTCTAGACACTGGTGGTGGTGGTGGTGAAGACTGATGCAGATCCGATGAATGAAGTGGAGCAGGATTACTCTGATGTGATGAATCTGGAGGTGATGGGGTGGTGGAGGGTCGCGTCCGTTAGTGCTGAATGCTGACACTGAAACAGCATAGAGGAGAATGTTTTTTTAAACTTTTGACAGCAGCATGTGATTGGTTGAGGGAGATATGGCAAGCTCTGATTGGTCACTGAAAAGAGAGACGCCCATAATCAGCTGACATATTAATGCTCATGTGAGAGAGAGAACCAGGATGAATGAGAATGAATGAGCTTGCACCCCTAGTCTTCCTGACTGAATTTACGCATAAGCTTCATTTGTTGCACTTTTATTTTGAATCAATTTCCAAAATCCAAACTCTAAAAGCTTGGTAATCTCAGTCAAAGTGGGTGTAACCTTTTACATTTGTTACCCTTCCTCATCTGACCTTCATCGTCATCTTGTCGCGACCTGTCTTGAATATTTGATGCCGTAATATTACGACAGTAGATAACACATGTTGGGCAGAGCGCTGGTGCTTGAAATGCCTGAGAATTATGAATAATTTGACCTAATGCCGGGATCAGACTACACGATATTTTTGTCTTTGACGATGGTCACCATATCAGATCTAACGATCACCATCTTACAGTGTCTTGTTCGGGTGACTGGCGAGACTACACGTATGACCACGACCAATCACGGCCCGTCGTATTCCACCATCATGCGCGAGTTCAGACGTCACCGGGGAGGCGGTTGAAGCAACTGTCAATCATGACGACAGAAGCGTTGTGTGTGATGCTAGTGGTCTTGTGTTGCGAAAAGAAAAAGAAAAGAAAGAAAAAAGGGTTGTGGATGAGCTCCTGGGTGGCTCAGAGAGGACGGTATGGGCTGTCCATACTTCAGTCAGTTTGGTTGTCCCTCCTGACAGCAGCAAACTCGCCATCTCTCCTCCTTTTCTCTATGTTTGTTTATTACCAAGTGACCTGACAGGTCGTTGGAGATGTCACACTAGGCGTGTCGAGACGAAAAATTCTGACAGGCTAGACTTTTCCTCGGGGTGTCGTGGGGCGTCCCAGACGTGGCGTCGGTTGTCGTGTACTATGACACACTACACGAGATAAGAGGATCGATTTTCGCACACGACACTCATTTATCTCTCCCAATCCCCTACGACGGCCGTGTCGGGCTATAATCAGGCTGATATCGTGTAGTCTGAACCGGGCATTAGTGGGAAAAAAAGGGAGGAGGTGAAGAGAAAAAAGGAGGTTATAGAAAGGAGAAGAAGATAAATATGACAAATATAACTGAGTTGTTTCATCTGCAATCTTTTTCAGCTCATTGTTTTGGTTTTATGGCCCACGACTTTACTGTTGTGGTTCACTTTCACCACTCTCATCAACCTGTTTCAAGCAGCAGCATGCAGTTCTTAAACTACTGTACTAACTGTACACGAACAAAAGTTATAGACTACCTGGTGAACATAGTGGAGCATTTAGCCGCTGAATATTGGACTTCCATTTGCCAAGTGGCTGTATAAAACAACTCTGAATGCTAATGTTGTTCTGTGTTTTCAGGATGTAGAAATAGGCAAGTGTTGGGAAACACGTTTGGCACAACAAATATATAAGGACATAATATGTCAATGTTGTGTTTAAAGCTTGTTCTGGTGCACCAAGTGGCCAAAAAATAATAATGCAACTTTAAAGGTCCCATATCATGCTCATTTTCAGGTTCATACTTGTATTTTATGTTTCTACTAGAACATGTTTACATGTTGTAATGTTCAAAAAACACTTTATTTTCGTCATATGGTCTGCCTGAATATACCTGTATTTACCCTCTGTCTTAAACACTCCATTTTAGTGCATTTCAACAGAATTGCAACAGAATTGCAACAGAATTGAGTTGCTAGGCAACAGTTTGGGTCCATGTTTACTTCGTGTCAGCTGATGTTATTTACATCCAGTGCAACAGGAAATAAACTGGGATACATTTAGAATGTTTACGTTTAAAACCATGTGATGATCTATAAATATTGTATATTTGTGACATCACAAATGGACAAATCCTAACGGCTTGCATTTTGATAGTTTAACAGTATTTATATAGCACTTAAACCTGCTTTATAATATAAAAGACATGAAAATCTCACTTTTTACAATATGGGACCTTTAAGATGGACCATATATTATATTAGGTTCTTTGTTCAAATCTTGTACCTTCTGGTTCCGTGACAATGTTCAAAATTTTCAATGATCTTATTACATAGCAGAGACTGAACATTTGGCATCATGCAGGAAACGATAGAAGAACACATTTTCTCTTATTTTTGTTCATATCCACGAATTGTTCATATTTCGTTGGTACCCATTGATTTCAGTTATTCACCAATGTTTTCTTATTTTTGTTCTTCTCTCGCGAGAGCACTCTTACCAAGATAAGAAAAAAAACATCTTGTTTTTCACAGTCCACAAATTGTTCATCCGATGCAAGGAAACATAAGTTTTAAATTCGAGGAACATAAAAAAAACACATGAATATCACATAATCAAATGTAGATTATTATATGTTTTAGTAAGTAAAATGACTGGATTATTAAATTTGTGGGCTAAAAAAATACAATTTGTCCATTGATCCCAATTAAGAGTATAAAACCCCTTGATATTGCGTGCGTTTAGCTTCTAAATGGCGTACATAATGCTCTTCGATGCTTTTTTGATTTTCCTGTAACACGTCTCCAATTTATGATCAAGTGGGACTCATCATTCAGGACACCTACTGTAGGTTAGAGCAGATTTGGATGGTTAAAGCATAGACTGTATAAAAGATGTGGACATAGTCACCATGACGTGATCCATTGAGTTTGTTGATTGCCGTTTTGATGCCTCAAGCTCAGCATTTTGTCTGTCGCCATCTTGGATTTTGGCCGTCACCATCTTGGCTTTTTCAACCAGAAGTGACACAAGAGGGTGGAGCTAAGTACAAGCGAATGCTGAATAAGACAATTTTAGGTGACCAAAATGTTAATATTGACTTTAGTGAGCTGAAAACATACCCGGGAAACGGTTACAGTTAGGGTAAAGTTGTAAAATTAAAACACAGACAACATCCAGACCCTACAACGCCGTGGTAGCGACCTGTCAATCACAAGGTGGCCCCGCCCTAAAGCCTCCCATGCTTTATGGTCTATTTGACTCTAAAGGCTGTTCGCTGACACCCAGAAGAGTACCAAGCACAGCAAAATAAGAAGAAAAGAGAAAATCCAGGCAGAGGGCATATATCGTCTCTGATACAGACATCACCACACACTTCTAGTGGGGCATAAGTGATGATTTAGATCGATTATTTTTGTATCAGTCTATTGATTGTTTTTTTTCTTGCATATTACACTTCTTATATATAGTTGACCTATATATTCTCTTAACAGAATTTAAGAAAAAATCTAAGAGAATTTAAGGGGATGCTGCTGCATGAGGCCCATTGTGAGGTTTAATCCAATCGGCTATAGGATGCAGCCCAGTCTCACGGCAAAGCGTGTAATAGACCTGCCTGTCCACCAGAAGAAAGGGTGTCAGTGTCACGTTTTACCCCGCCGATGCGTGAATATTACATACCTGCATGAAGGTGCAGTGTTATGAAGTGACGTTCGTCACGTGATGTTTGTCACGCGACGTTTGTCACGCGACGTTTGTCACATGTTTTCTGTACTTGTCACGCGACGCGTCGTGACGTTTGTTGCGGCGTTTGTCACGCCGTTTGTCACGCCGTTTGTCACGACGTTTGTCACGCCTTACCCTAACTAAGTGGTTTTCTTGCCTGATCCTAAGTCCGTGGTTTTGTTTCCCCCCTGCTGGTACTGCATGTTAATACAGGTGTTTACTATTCACGTCTCAGCAAGGCACAGCAAGGCACAGCAAGGCACAAGACACTGACACGTTATCCTCTGGTGGACAGGCAGGTCTATTGAACGCTTTTGCGTGATATCAGGTTGTAGGATGAGCGGCGAGGAAAGAGGGCCAGGCATTCCATAAGCTCTGATAGGACAAGGATGTATTTTTTTTATTGCCATTAATTATCATGAAAAGACGCAGGTCAAATATAAATATATATATTTATTTTTTTTAAAAGGTCAAATGATTTCCCAATAAAGCTAGGCACGATGTGCATACACAGTATACAATATATGTGGGATTGAGTCAAAATAAACGATGTATGTTGATGGTGATGAAGGAACATGTCAGCCAGTGCAACAGTTTGGCTCTTTGGTGTGTTTAATAGTTTTTGGATAACAATGGAGCTCTATGGCACAGAAGAAGAATATATATCAGGCTTTGGCTACGCATCAACGTGTAGTTTTCTATCACATCTTTTGCTCAGAGTTTGTTACAAACCAAGGACAACTTTTATCTAAAATAAATTCTGAAAAATAATTTTAAACTCCCACGCCTACATGTCTCCTCCTCCTCCTCCTCCTCCTCCTCCTCCTCCTCCTCCTCCATCTCTCCCTCATCTTCTCTTTCTTTCTCCCTGAAGGTGTAATCTGACCTGCACGTGTTCCCACAAGCTTCTGTGCATGAGCTCCATCTCTTGCTGTCGGACAGTAACTCATCTCCCGTTGACACCGGATGACAAATTGCCTCCCCGTAGGCCAACAAATCAGCTCGGTTGTTTGAACGAAAGTCATTAGCCTTGTTGAGTCAGAGGTGTTAGCGCTGTACCTCGCTTATCAATTCATCTAGATTTGCTCCTCACAGCAGCCAAAATAACATAAAAACGTACAACCACCGACCACATTTATGTTATATGTGACAAAAATTCCATGAGGTCTTGCGATTGCTTGCGTTAAGAAATGATAAGAAGGATAATTCCATTTTATATTCCAGGTCAAGTACTTTTTGGGAGACTAAGATTGAAGTCAACTTGGAAACTGTTGCATACTTTGAACCCCTCTGCGTGAACGCTACAGAGAACCCCCAATTTTCAGACTTGCACAATTGAGTTTTAAGATAGCAATAATTTCTCTCCAGCCCTGCCAACTGACCGCTTTCGCCTTTTTCAGTCTGTGTGAAAAAAACAAAACAAAAAGAAAATTTGACGATTTAGCAAGATTGTGCCACTAAATAACAGCATCGACGCGGCGAGGAGGGTGTGCCTGGCGCTCGCAGAGGTGAAATCAGGGAGGGGGAGGAATGTTGGCCGCAGATGAAAGCAGGAGCGCAGGCTGGGATGTGTAATAACCTTCCACACATCAGCCTGTTGGTATAATAAAGCCGGATCCTAGAGGCAGGAGAAGAGAAACCAGGAAGAAACATGCCAAAACATCTCTCTGTCTGTCTTTGTCCACAGTATGTTCAAATTATTGTCTTTTCCAGTTCGCCGTCAAAGCTACACAACTTAACGCTGATGTCGTTGACATTCATTGATTCAATCAAACTCCACATTCACTTCAACTTTGTTGGCATTTAAAAATCTGCATTTTAGAAAATAAAATCTCATCGATCTCTTCTTCTTTTTCTTTTTCTGTGTGTCTTTGTGTTGCACTTCAGAGTGACAGCAGAGCCTTCAAAGAGTCCTGTCAAAACCAAGATTAGTGACTAAAGAGGGACCCGCAGGCCTAGGAGTCGGGGCCCGTCTAAAAAAGGTCTGTATAGCCTTTTACCTCCAGCTGGTAGGATGAAACCCTTCAGAAGTAGTGATGCAAGAGAGATCCTTTACTTAAAGGGGAACAACACTTAAATTAAGAATTTTAATATGTTATTTCAACACAGTCTCACGGAAGTTCGTGAAATAGTCACGAAATTTAATCTTTTTGATTTGTGTACATAGACACGAATTTCCCTTTTTTGTAACGATCAGCACAACTTTCTTTCCTATGAATGTCCAGAATTTCCGCCCCAGTCTTTTCAAAATAAAACTACTTAGTTAAGGTTTAGGAATAGATTGACTTGGTTAGGCTTAGGCAACAAAACCACTTAGTTATGGTTTAATGGTTTAGGAATAGATCGACTTGGTTAGGCTTAGGCAACAAAACCACTTAGTTATGGTTTAGGAATAGATTGACTTGGTTAGGCTTAGGGAACAAAACCACTTAGTTATTGTTTAGGAAAAGGTCGACTTGGTTAGGCTTAGGCAACAAGCTACTTAGTTAGGCTAAGGAAAAGATCGACTTGGTTAGGTTTAGGTAACAAAACTACTTAGTTAAGGTTTAGGAATGGAGCGACTTGGTTAGTCTTAGGCAACAAAACCACTTAGTTAAGGTTTAGGAAAAGATCGACTTGGTTAGGCTTAGGCAACAAGCTACTTAGTTAGGCTAAGGAAAAGATCGACTTGGTTAGGTTTAGGCAACAAAACTACTTAGTTAAGGTTTAGGAAAAGAGCGACTTGGTTAGTCTTAGGCAACAAAACCACTTAGTTAAGGTTTAGGAAAAGATCGACTTGGTTAGGCTTAGGCAACAAGCTACTTAGTTAGGTTTAGGAATAGATCGACTTGGTTAGGCTTAGGCAACAAGCTACTTAATTAGGCTAAGGAAAAGATCTTGGTTAGGTTTAGGCAACAAAACTACTTAGTTAGGTTTAGGAATAGATCGACTTGGTTAGGCTTAGGCAACAAGCTACTTAATTAGGCTAAGGAAAAGATCGACTTGGTTAGGCTTAGGCAACAAGCTACTTAGTTAGGTTTAGGAAAAGATCGACTTGGTTAGGTTTAGGCAACAAAACTACTTAGTTAGGTTTAGGAAAAGATCCCGGTTTGGGTTAAAATAACTCTGGAAGTAACTTCAGCATTAAAGTTGCGTGACAAATAAATCAACTTTGACTTCACACAGAACACAAACACCGGTGTCCTGGGCAAAAGTCTTATATTTTTTGACCCACCCATCCACCTCGACCTCCTCCCTACACAGCGTTCGCCGCTCTCTATATTTCCCCGTTGACATATACGAGGATTACATACGTATTGATTTCATGCTACCATCACGAAAAAATAAAAAATTTGTGTCTATGTACACGAATCAATACATTAAATTCTGTGACTATTTCAGGCACTGCTGTGCAACTGAGCTGGTTATTTCCATGGTCTGGTAAAGTTCAAACAATATTAGTGAACTTGAGCTGCTCTCTCTAAAAGCCAGAAACCACAGAAGTAAGTCTTAAACTTGTGATGTCATCAAGTATAAAGTCTGGAGCTGCTCCGTAGACAATGAATGGGAGACATTGAATATTTGTTTTCTTTTCTATACCCAAATGAGCTTTATTCTACTGTAGTGTTCTCAGTTGTGAAACAGAAAATGTTCCCATCTACTCAGAACATTCCCCTGAGCGCTCTCAGTGTCATCTGTTAACATCTTCCCCAATTCATTGCAGTTCCACACTTTATACCCGATGACATCACGAGTTGAGTTTTAGCCCTCTTTTTTTGGATTTGGGAGAGAGTTGTTAATGTTTACTAATTTTTTGGACTGTCTTAGACCGTAGGAATAACAAATGTTGCATTAGTTTTACTATTTATAGGCAAACAAAAAGTTGCAGTTTACGGAATACACTTATATTCAGTGTTGTCGTGTTCATGGTTATTGCACTCAAAACTTAGCTCCTTCCGAACTAAGAGGGAGGTGTACTCACCCAGGAATGGGTTACATATGGGAACGTTTTTGGATTTGGGAGAGACTTGTTCATGTTTACTAATATTTTTGGACTGTCTTAGACCATAGGAATAACATGTATGAATTTTGGGTGTAATGGGCATAGTTCCCCTTTAAGTTAAAGTACCAGTACAACACATTAAAAATACTTCATTATAAGTAAACGTCCTGCTTTCAAAACACTACTTAAATAGAAAAGTATTATCAGCTAAATGTAGTTGAAGCATAAAAAAGTAAAAGTATACACAATATATAAAAAAATGGCCGCTGTGACTGATGTATTATTTTATCAGACATTATTAGATTGTTAAGGATGAATTCATGTGTGGATGCACGGATACCGGATCGGATATTGGGTCAATACTGACTCATAGCTGGATCGGGTATCGGTGACAATGGGGCCGATCTATTCAGTTCAATTCTATGTTTATAGAGTCCACTATACACATTATATCCTGGAATTTCATTTCTGTTTAGGTTTTGACCAATTTGTTGCTGCATTGACACTTGAATTGTAATTCTGATTAATTTTGGAGATTTTTTTATCAAGTTGCTAGTGTATGATTTAGTATTTGAATAATAAATAACAATTCAGTAAATTTATATCTGTTAAATTTGATTTTATGAAATTAGGAAAAGCAATGCTTAAGCAGTCACCTCCACACAGTGAAGCATACAGCTTATTAATTTAACACTGACATCGGAAAGGTGCTCACTATCGGCCACCCAGAGACTGTGTATCGTATCGGTATCAGGACTGGTGCATCCCTAGTGTAAACAGCATTTTAACTGCTGTAGCTGGGTGAGGTGCAGCTAGTTTAGTTTAGTCCAGTGGTTACCAATAGGGGTCAGGCCCTCTTTGAAGGTCACAAGAAAAATCTGTGGGGGCAGTGAGATGATTAAAGAAGAAGAAACTTGCCAAACACATTTATATTATTATTATTTTTATTTTTTTTCTCTAAACATCGCTTTTTTTGTAATATATTAGATACTTTTGCCTTTTTGGTTGAACTGGAATATTTCCTTCTGAAAATTAGTGAAGTATAGAGTATGGAGTACTCCTCAAAATTGCACTAAAGTACAACAAATGGCTTTTACTTAGTGTATTAAGCGGCAGTATTCCCACAACAACAGTCTGACTCCATGATGGGACTCCACTTAACTTTTAGAGGTCAGATAATTGTAATGATTTCCTTACATTCATGTCAGTAAATGTGACCAAAACTAAAGGGAACCTGGTATGATAAAAGGTACAGCTGATGCTACACAGAAGACTCAATTATAAAGTTTCAGTTATTCTCCGTTATATTCAGTACCATATGGCCTATATACATCCTGGACTATAATAAACCTAATATGGTCTAATAAAACTACAAAAATAAAATAAACCCCATTTATAGCCTACACCCTACTAAATTATGTGAAAAAAATAAAATGAAAAATATATATTTTTTTATATCTAATATTTCCACTGAGATAACTTCATCCCACATTATTGTCTGTCTCTGTGGCAGGCTAATGCAGAGGTTTAATTTGAAAGCAGGCCTCAGTTCGGGATTTCCACCGCAGATGAGTCCTATAATGACCGAGCTGAGAGAAATTACAGCGCCCGAGCCTCTCTGACAAAATCACAAGTTTCTCTCGAAGGACGATGTTTGTTGTAATTGTCCCTCATGTGGGACCACAGGCGGTGCCCTCAGTGTGTGTCTGTGTGTGTGTGTGTGTGTGTGTGTGAGTTGTACTCTGCTACTTCTTCCGTTGGCATAAAACCACGTTGATCTTGACTAGGTTTTCAGACAGTTTAATTTTTCATTTTGAACACAAAAAAAGAAAGAAAAATGAAAGAGACATAAATAGAACAATAAGACAGTTTTTTTTTAGTTTTTTAAATGGAGTCTAAGTGTGTGTTCAATAAAATATAATTCGGATAATAAGGTCTGCGGCCTTTCAACAGCAGCTTATGAAGAGACTTTGGTCTGATCCGCCTTATTTTGCCTTTGGCAAGCAGCGAGAATTTGACTTTGGAAAGGCGCTGCGTTTCATGAGCCAACCGTTTTTTTTTTTTTACGAAATCATGCATGGTTGATTTCTAAATAGATATTCTTGCAGTCTACTGTCTGTTTATCACATATGACGGCAAAATTATATTTATTTTGATTTGTTTTACGCGAGAAAATATTGTATAGTCAGATCTCTTGACCTAAAGAGCGCCTTTAGACCCATTTATTTATTTGTGGTATAATGATGCAGAATCAACGGTCCCCAGCAGTCCTTCACCTCCTCATGCATGAAATAACTGTTGCTAACAAATGTATTAATGTAACAAGAGGTAACACACTAACGGTCTAGCACTTAGCAGCCTTTATTTTATTTCAATCATGTTTTTATTATTATGATTATTTATGTATCGTTTAATCTATTTAGTCAGTGAGTCAGTTATTGAAATTGAATAATCCGACGGTCAGTGAATGTAGATATTAATGTCCACAATTGAACTCGTGCTGAATCCTATTAGAGCGGTTCAACCGGCTCTGCTGCTGTCCCTCTGTCTCTGCTGTCCCTCTGTCTCTGCTGTCCATGCTGTCTCTGCTGTCCCTTTGTCCTGTCCCCTCTGTATGCCACACCGAGAGGAGCCGGTCCACCGCTCGAGCTCATTGTGAGTAGCTTGATTCGCGTGACAAGGCTAGGCGCGGCAGCCAATGAGCGCGCTGCGCGAGCTGAGTGGAGGCAGAAGGTGCAGCGTGCAGGCGCACAGTGCTGTGAGGAAGAGGAGGAAGAGGAGGATCACACACACTCCGCTGCTCTCTAACGCCTCCTCACTACACTACACTACACGGGACCAGACCAGCACCCGGCTGCTTGTTCTGGAGGATAGAAGACAGAAAATTACCGCGTCCAAGGATATATATATATATATTTATATTAAATTCAGCCTTTTTTTGGTCGGAAGTTGGTGTTTATTTGATCCAGTGTGTCTCGGTGCTTGTCTAGTCCGTCCAGCCCGTATAGCCCGTCTCTAGTCCGTCTCTATGGCGTGTCTGGACCGCTGAGCTGGGGGATGTAGCGGAGGGCAAACTCATCTACAGCCGCTTTATTTAATTACATTTATTTAATAGAAGATAAATAACATATTTAATAAGCCGCTGTTGTTTTATCGGAGCTGAAACTCTTCTGTGAAAGTGTCTGGAGCTGTTGAACTTATTGATGGTGGGTTCCTTCATGATGACCCCGGTCCGGAGGTCGTAGCCGACACGTCTGATTTCCCGCCACACCACCGGCCCTCAGCCCAATGATGACTATGAGCTCTCTATCGGACTCTCTGGTCCCGCCTGACCCGTCCAAGTCGGCGTTTCTGGAGTTCGGCGGCCACGGCTATCCGGGCCACCAGCAGCCGTCCCCCGGCCTGGCCCACAACCACTACCCGGTCCACGGGCTGCACGCCGTCGGCCCGTCGCAGCACGACGGGCCCTTCTCCTCCGGGGCGTCCTCGTACGGTCGCCAGCTCGGCTACCCGCCCTACCACGGTACCGTGAGCGCGCACCACCCCGGGGCTTACCTGCCCTATCAGCACGGGGGGCACGGGGGCGCGCTGGGACACACCAGGCTGGAGGAGGCGGGTGAGTCTGCACGGGACATATTTATTAAAACATATTCATGTGTGTACTGTTCCTCTGCATGTTCAGTGTTGCTCTTGTCACTAAATATTCACCATGTGCCTCACCATGACATTAGCATCGCTCATTTATTTAAGAAAAGTCCAAAAAGAAAATAAATAGTTCTTAGCCAATCAAAAGCTTTTGTTTAATTGGGTCGTGACTTATTAGATTATTAATGGGCCCCTCGTGCTTAGAAGTATATATTTTTCATTCGTGATTCATTGTGTCGTCTTGAATAAAATAACAATGTAACGGCCCAAGTCCAAATGATGTCGCTTGTAGCCTACAGTCATAGAGGGAATTAAATGCAACACGATATCATTTAAGGGAAATCTCAGGGGGGGGGAAATTTTATTCTTCACAGATGTTTCATTTTGGTCAATGTAAAAAAAAAAAAAAAACATAAAAATGAACCACATGGAGCACAATAATGTGCTCCCCACACAGCTCGGCCACAGCGTCATGTTCAGTGTACTTTGGGGTTGGACGGGAGATGAGTTTAAGGCCCGCTCAGACTGTGGGACTGTCCACAAGAAGCAGCCAACACCGGGCCTGTGGTGAGCTGCAGCCTCTCCAAACCCCAACCCTCAGCCCATCAGCTCCCAAACAACATAGAGAACATCCACCCGGTCTCTGCTGCCTGCGCACACACCGAGGCCTGCAATACTAATAATACTAATAATACTAATAATATGTCCATTACCACTTTCAAACCGGACAAGATTACCAGAAATAATTGTAAATTCGATTAAAGCTAACTGTTAATTGAACCAAAAATATTTCCTGTGTTTTATAGATTTTTATTTCTTTCAAAATAAAATACCGCAACTTTAATAATCAATTAAAAAAAAAAATAACAATATTTTTTTTAACTTTCATTTTTTGGATGTCATATTTATAAAACCCTGATCTACAAGGCCCGTTAGGGATAATTATGACTTAAAGCAAATTCACTGCCGACCACTTGAAATATACACTGTAGACAGTAGCTGTCGTATCTGATAGCTTATCTCTTTAAAAAAAGTTACACTGCTTCAATGCAAAAATATAAATTTTATATGATCCACTCATTTTATAAGATCCCTCATTGCTCTGATATTTGGTAATGAAGAGCAATCTGCACCGTACTGCAGCTTGAAGTGGCTGCTTGTCAATCGTCATATATGTTACATTATTGTTAATAGATGAAGAGTCTGATCACCTACTAATGATTATACAGGTCCTTATATACACATTCAATTAAAGAATATAAAAGAAATACTTGACGACAAACACATCTTGGTTTTTCTGTCAAAACTGTCTCTTTCTTCTTCTTCTACTCCAAATGCATGGTATCCGTTTTTCAGCCCAAACTCAGCTATAAGTCTGACTTCTCATTTTGTCAATTTCAAATAGTATAGTAATAATAGTATAAGAAAAATCAAATGTCAAAGGCGCCAATACAAATTAACAAATTACTATAATTACTCTAAATATAATTATAGAAGAGTTCAAATTAGTTAAAAAAAAAATAGTGTTTCACTATTTATAAATACAAATACAGCAGAAAGAAATTAAACTATAATACAGTCTATTTAAATGTAAAGTGATTTCATCCCAACTCGATTTTGTGCCGTTTTCATTGAACTTCTGTGTACGCCTGTAAATCATTGAACATATTGATAATCCAATTTTAATTTTAATTTCTGTCAAAACATTTTATGGTCTACAGATATAAATGAGATACTAGGTGAAAAAAAGCCCCACATTAGCACTTTCTACTCCACATGATATATAAATAGTGATGTTACTATAAATAAAACACACCAGCTCAAGAAACACACTTAATATTTCTTTATCACCTTTATTTCACAATCTTATGAAAATTGATTATAAACATAATTTTGAACTGATGACATATTTTAGAATGACAGAAAATGACGCAATACTTCTATCAGCGGTGAAACAGGGTTAAATACAAAGGATTTTCATATTCTCTGTGACTGGTGTTGACTGTACACCAGCGCTCCCAATTCCCAAATAAGTCTAATTAAATGTCACTTATTGGGAGTTTTATAACAGTTTGTTCATATGAGGTCAAACTGGGAGTCAGAACTCTCCGATGTCCAACTGACCTCCAACATAAGTAACGTCACCTCTGGTATAACATACTGTATGTTGGTGATTCTCAGAGTGGAGTCCGTGGCACTCTGTGGGGGGGAGGTACGCAAAATAATTTGCTATAAAATTGTGCTGTATCATTAAAAAGTGCATATCTGCATGGGGACCATTTGCGCCAATTAAACAAGCATATTGTGTCCATTACTCCCACCAACGTTAGCTTTGGCCCCGTAGAAACTCTGATAGGATTGTGACACGCAGCAATAAGTTCATTATTTTACTGAAAGTCAGCTTTAGACTGGTAAGTTTAAATATCTGGATTTATTAGGACTACGTCAGTCTTGCTACTGTTCTGAATTTTCTGAATGCTTTTAAGATCAATTACCTACTTACTTACTGAAATGTAGGCTATAAATGCTGTCAAGTTGAGTCCAAATGCAGTTTGAATAAAATCAACCTCTGTTTAAAAGTATTTTTTTAAAAGTGGTATTAACATTCAATAACATTGCAAATTTCCCTGCTGTGGGAGTAATGAAGGATTATCTCATCTTATCTTAACATGATTCAAAATGTGTTTCTGTTTATCACTATCAAACAGGTCTTTACGTTAAAAAGTTTTAGAATACAAATAGTTCCAATAGTATCTAAGAGTACAAATGGTAGCAAGCATATGCTTAATCTGTGTTATGATTAAGAGGGGGTCCTTGGGAAATGTTCTCCCTTGTAAGGGGTCCCTGGCCCCAAAAAGTTTGAGAACCCCTGCTGTATATAATACTATATATTTGTTCACACATAGCTCGTATAACATAGAAACATGACCCTTATTTTGGTGTACTAACAATGCCTTATGGTTAACTCTGCATTTTCTCTCAAGGGGTCACCACTTCAATATGTTTCGACATATCGGGTCTTAATAAGGTTACAAATAGAAGAAAAAAAAAAACATTTAAAAGGGCGAAATATTGTACAATCTTATTACTATTTTTAAACATACAGCAGTGTAGCTGGTGGGACCCCAACAATAAAGCCAACAAAACACAAATTGTGCCCGTTGGAAATTTACACCCTCTTATAAGTTTTCTTTTAAAAAAGTGTCCATCTCGAAGTTGCCCTTCTCTCCTCCGGTGTTGATGCACTTCAGCGCGGCGCTGCCGTCCCTCCCGGCTGCCTGAGCGGCGGCTCAGTTACAGGATCCGAGCGTCTTGTGGGGCCTCGGCTTGTCCACAGCTGTTCTCTCCTGCCACTGCAGGCTATAAGCTCATGTCATAACAAAGATCAGCGTGGGCGAACATACACAGTTGTTTAGCTATCTCGAAAAAAAAAAAAAAACTAAAATGAAAAAAAGCTGCACATAAACCAGACTGCTATGGAGAGGACAAAGATGATTCATCTTTTTTACCTGCATCCATTATCATATAGTCATTACTCTCATTGTACTATTTTCATAAAACTGAAAAGAACTGAAAAGTTCATAGCGGTCTGGTCTTATGGTAAATCCACCAATATATGCTCTTTAGGGCTGGACAATATGACGATATATATCGTCAAAACGATATAAAAATGTCTACCATATTTATTTTTATATATATTGTGATATAGGCTGGACCTATATTTATGTATTTGTTCTCTATAATTTAACTACGTTCATTTTACACTCAAGTTCTTAAAATGAGAAAACACTCAATACTTCTCTTTTGTCAAGTATTTAATTCACACTGGAGTAAACAAAAATAGGCTTGTGGTTCTTTCATACAGACTATTTATCTATTGAATAACCAGAAAACTATATGCTATATTGTGATATATATCGTTATCAAGATATGAAATGACTTATATCGTGATAGAAGATTTTGGCTATATGCATTCAGCCCTAATGTTCTCACAGAATTATTTTGTAGCACACAATATTACAAATTGAAAAAACTTTTCTTTTGAAACATCATTGCAAATTCATATTTTAGTCAACTGCTGCTGCCACAATTTGTTTCCCCATTTTGTGGCTAAATTCTGAATGGTTAAGGTCAGGTTAAATTGCTTTAATGTAATAACAAATGCTTGAGCCTATACATGGTCTATTTTTTGAATGCAGATGAAATAAATGCTGAATGTGTTGCTGTTTACACTCCACCAGAGGAATGAATTTCTGTTTTTACTTTTATATCTACATTTTACTTTCCGTAGCTTTTTTTGTGGGATAGAAATGCTGATCAAAAGCACACACAATGAGGAAAAAAAGGCACAAATCACAAGTCACAAAACTTGAAGATATTAAAAAAGCAGGACCGAATTTGTATCTTCCATAACATTTCACGAGCATAAAGGGGTTGGGTGTCTTGTTGACGGACATGTAAGATGAATCACTGCGACTGATCTTTTGTGGGACGGTGTCTGTAATGCTCATAAAAAAATTCCGTCCCCACAGAGATCCCTGTGTTGATATTTATCTCGCAAATTTTGCTCTCCTCTAGAACACGAGAAGCCAACGACGGTGATCGAGAACGGGGAGGTGAGGCTGAACGGGAAGGGGAAGAAAATCAGGAAGCCTCGGACCATTTACTCCAGCCTGCAGCTCCAGGCCCTCAACCAGCGCTTCCAGCAGACCCAGTACCTCGCCCTGCCCGAGAGGGCCGACCTGGCGGCCAAACTGGGCCTGACGCAGACCCAGGTACTCTTATTTTAGCTTTTTTTAAATTTCAAGATGATATATGGAAATTTAAAAAAAAATAATCCTTACGAAGGCAAGCACAAAAGGACTGAAAATTAAGAAATATTTATACTCATATGAGGGAAAAAAACAAACATTATATAGTTGAAGGTAAAAGCATTAATATCTGTGATGACAGGAGTCGGAAACATTTCTAATATGAACAAAGTGTTGGCTAATTTCTCTAATTGAGGGCGTATGTGCATCATCTCACCCTAACAATCCAAAGTATACATGACATACTGCTGTGAGGGAGTTGCCCCTTGCTGGAATGCATGACAACAACATAGGTTAATATTGATGCATGTAGTTGTTTTTTTTAATGGAAAATACCCCCCCAAAAAAAGAAAAATGGAAGTGAAATCAGATTTATTGTAGGATCCGAATCCATCATGTCTTTGATTTGATTTATAGTGTTCATTGGTTTACAGTAAAAGGTCATTAATGCCGATGTTGTAAAAGCCCAAACAGGCATTGTTACATTCTCGTTAACCGGTGTTACTGCACGTTCCTCTAATTAGATCCTGACAGGTACAGTACTTAGATATACTGCAGTGTCATGCACATTTTCGGCATTGATTGTTTGTCAGGACATGAAACTCACGACAACAAAACAAGATAAAACAAAAAGATCAGAAATGCACGTGTGTGTGTGTGTGTGTGTGTGTGTGTGCGTGCGTGCGTGCGTGCGTGCGTGCGTGCGTGCGTGCGTGCGTGCGTGTGTGTGCACATGTTGGGTGCAACTGGGAATCCACGTTTATGTTTCTGCAGCCGAGGTTAGCTTGTTTCGCCGGTGGTCGTCTTCCCTCTCAGTACTTTTTATTTGCCTGTCTCCTCTCTCTCAGAACACACACACACACACACACACACACACACACACACACACACACACACACACACACGTGCCGTCACAGGCAAATAAAAGCCTAACGGCGGCCATTTTGTCTGTCAACACGAAACCAATGAACCCAACGTTGGAAGCTGTCGAGTTGACCAAGTGTTTTTCAGCCTCTCGCATAAACATCTGAAATTCACATTGCGTTTTTATGAGACTCTCTGGGATTTCATCCACAACATTTTCCTATAAATAAATGTCTAATTGGCTGAACTGCGTTGATATTATCCTGCTGATTAAAGGCCTGACATTTGCTGCTCTAAACACTGTCTGGGAACAATCCCACAATGAACAGTACAGATATTGTTATTATACTTTTCTTTTCTTTTTTTTATTAAATCATTTTATTCCTTTACCATCTGTGAATGGCAAACCTGTTTAAAAAAAAAAAAGTTTCAACCTGAGTTAAGACAAAAAAAAAGTTATGAGATATTTCTATGTCCTAGTTGTGTAGGGAGACTGTTTTATGGGTTGGTTCCTCTTATAGCCTCGGACTGTTTCCTCATTTCTTGAGCATCTTTGATTGATAGACAAATAGTTCCGTTTCATAGGTCAGTGTCTTTAAAATATTATCTATTGTGAAATAACTTGTGTCATTATTAAATACAAGCAGAACACATGGACTGTCTCATTATGAACAACATGGTCTTCCAAAACTGTCATAATCTTGCTGTGCCTTCTCATTTATTTCAAGGCAAAGAGCAGGAGCCTAAATACAGAAGCCTCAAAGTTGAGGAAAAATGGTTTTAGGTAGGGCTGTCTATCGCTTCAAATATTTAATCGTGATTAATCTCATAGTTGTCCATAGTTAATTGCGATTAATCACAAATTTGTTATCTGTTCAAAATGTACCTTAAAGGGAGATTTGTCAAGTATTTAATACTCTTATCAACATGAGAGTCGACAAATATAATGCTTTATATAAATGTGTGTATATACCTATTATTGGAAATCAATTAACAACACAAAACAATGACAGATATTGTCCAGAAACCCTCACAGGTACTGCATTTAACATAAAAAAATAGTCTCAAATCATAACATGGCAAACTGCAGTGCTATGACTATGACTTGCCCCCAAACTGCATGTGATTATCATAAAGTGGGCATGTCTGTAAAGGGGAGACTCGTGGGTACCCATAGAACCCATTTACATTCATATATCTGGAGGTCAGAGGTCAAGGGAGCCCTTTGAAAATGGCCATGACAGTTTTTTCTCGCCAAAATGTAGCGTAACTTTGGAGCGTTATTTAGCCTCCTTCATGATAAGCTAGTATGACGCGGTTGGTTCCAATGGAAACCTACAGCTTAAAAATCACAAGTTGCGTTAATGCGTTAAAGAAGCTAGTGGTGTTAACACAAATATGCGTTAACACTTTATTATGACATTCATTAGTATCGTTTTAATTTTTGCCTGCCTAAAAATGTAGATTCCGCACTCTTCCTTGGGATAATCCCCTGATTTGCACTGATCTGCTAATGTTGCTCCGCGTCTGCTGGATGTGTGAGAAGGCTAGTCTTTGCTAACATGTTAGCCATAACAACTTCATTGGACGAGAATAAGTATGTTCAGCTTGTTCCATAGCCCTCAAGTGAAGGAAATTAATCTATTAATATGATTTCATTTCATGTTGAGTAGGCCTCAGCGTTGCCAGATGTACAATAATTTTGCCCTCTGAATGATGTACAATCAATAATGCCAAAAGTGCCATAATGTACGAGAATTTGACCATTTTGGGACGCTTACAGTTAGTAGTTGGTTTTAATCTGTGCTGGCTCATTTGAATTCATTTCCAGATGAATCCTACGTCTGTGTTTACACATCTCTTCTCACGTGACCTCTTTCCAGCCAATCATCATTGGTGTAGGCTATGATGTTGATGAACGTGACTCGCGATCACGGCTGCTCAACGCTCATCTGAAGAGAATTTGCATGAGAGATAGCTTTGTATGCTTCAGTAAGCCCAGTTCTTTATTTAATTAGCTTAGTTTCTGGCCTTAACTGTTTTCATGCAGAATGTGAACAGGATTACAGTCGTGCTGTCTTGTAATTTAAAATAGTAGGCTATTACAAAAACTGAAGTTATGGACATAGGTCCCTTCCACTCATCATAGCTACGTCAGCCGGCATTAAAAAGAAATAAGAAAAGAAAATAATGTGGGTAGATTTGAGGCCTGTCAAAAAGCCGTTTAAATAGCCTATATGTTTTGTAAAATTACACATTTACACCTATTTATTCTCGTGATCATGACTTGCCTACGATCATTTTCCTCAAAATACAATAATTTTAAGCCTCTGGTACGATAGTTTAACATTTCCCACCTGGCAACGCTGCTACGCCTATTTACAGTCCATAGTTTAGGATTGTATCTCTGTTTTACAAGGTGTCTGCTTCTCCATCTACTGTTACAGTAATTAGCTTTCATCAAAATCAATATGGAACATTAATTAACAGTTTCATACATTTAAATATGTCATTTAAAGGAACCTTGAACACACCAAATGGCATGAATGTTAAAGGCTGAGATAGCAGCTACTGAGATCTGCTAAGCTAGCTACCTTTAGCAGGTGTTTTTTTCTTCTTCTTCATGACTGGATTTAGCTACTGCCTCATTTAATTCAATGGAATAAAAAATGGAATTACCAATATGTTTGTTCATTAAAATAGTTATTTTTTCAATGACAGATAACAGCAAGGGAAAAATGAATAGGTAAATTTAGTTTTAGCTTTAGCTAGGCTAGTCGTGGCTATTTCAACTAGGAGCTAGCTTCATTTAATATAGCTCTCTTTCTTTAGCACTTGTTTGTTTTAGCTCTGTTTAGCAGTCAAAGCAAATTTAAAGAGATGCCGTCACAGAATTTATACGTTTCTATGACACAATACATTTTTGATAATAAAACATCTGAAAAAGGCAGATTCAGGCCTTCATTCAAATATGTAAGTTGTAGTTGCAGTTAGGTTACTGTGTTTTTAGCTTTGTAGGGCAGTGTAGTTAGTAGGCTATGTATAAATAATCACTAGCACATTAATTCTATGACATTAGTAACAATTTAGTCTCTCACCAAAAATATGATAAACTGATTTTTGCACCATGGAGCACAGGGTCAAATTTGGAAAACATCACATCAGTAACACATAGCCTTCGTAATCTAAATGTGTACTCTATTGAAATCGCCCCCCTTACTACAGTAAGGGGGGCGATATGGCAAAAATATCATATCACGATTTTTTCAAGCAGAATCACAATCCACGATCTTTTCACAATTTATTTTTTTCATGCTGGTTTTAAAGACAATTTTGTTGCTGAACATTACAACCAAACTAATTCCCCCATTTAAAAAATACCGCCCTATAAGCTAATAAAACATAAGGAAAAAGAATAACAGATCATTAAGGCCAAACAGATTTTAATCAAGTGTACAATTCTGCAAAGTACGAACATTCAACAAGAGTTTAGACTTTTGCAGAAATCCCATCCCAAAATGAACATTGGTTTCAAAAGGTAAACAACAGAACTCAAGTAAAGTGCACTCTGGCTACATAACATTAAAGGAACTGAATTGTAAATCAGGTAGCTTATCAGACACAGATCGACAGGCAGAATACAGACAGCCGTAATAATTACTACTGTCAGCTCTCTCTGCAGATAGAAGGGTCGACGCATCACTGACAGAGTCTCTAAATCAGGGGAACAGTGACTGTCAGTGATTCGGCTGTTTGTACACCAGCCAGCATGCACATAAATACAGAGTCCGTCCCCCGTTGCTCTTACTGTACCGCAGCACAGCAGCGTCAGGTATCAGCGGGTGAAGCCAGGTCTCCGTTATTAACATCACGCAGCAGACCCTGACGGACTTGTTAGCTGCCTTCTGTAGCTCCAATTTGTCCATTTTGTGAACGATGGATCTGGCGTTAGAGAGGAATATGCTTGGTAGCGGTGGTTTGTGTGGATGCTTCTTTAGCCTAGTCAGCAGCCCCGTCCGGCATCTCCGCCTGCTTCCTCTCTCTACGCTGCTTCTCGGAGCCGATAACAACCAACGTACACCCCGGTGATCAGGACATGCCCGTCGGTATGTTGCGCGTCCTTTGGAAGTCGCCTGTAACGGCGGTGCTGTGCTGTAATCCAACGTTGATTAAGTCTTGACGACTACACACAAACTTCGCCTGACAAAACTCAACAAGCAAATCCAGCATTCACACAAATAAGCACCAAATTGGGAAGCGAAGAGCCGCTGCACTGAGGCGCGCCGTCTGCTCGAAACTACCAGCAATGGCAACTGGTAGAATGTACACTGTAGCACGGTTCTACGATCTCATGACAGATGACACAGATGTCACTGTCATGTAGAGCTGATATCATGTACAGCATGTATATGTAATGATAATAAGTGTTCTTATTCATGAAGCAACCGCAGACGACAGGGAGAACGTGGCACATGTACCAGGAATTACAGATTAATTTTTAAAGGGTATATAATGCTCTGTAGCATTATCAAAGATAGACTACAATACATGTGTCGAAAAGCTGAAAAGTAAAGGTTGGAGTATGGAGCAGGTGTCCCACTGGGGAAACTGTAGATACAGTAGGGTTGCTTGAAATATGATACACGCGTGAGTGTGTGTGTGTGTGTGTGTGTGTGTGTGTATGCCTACTGAGTATACATAAGCAGCTGATGTCATCAGATGTCCTAATCCCGTATGAATTAACCACCGCAGCTATGTTTACACTGGGATGATCCGATCATTTGCCTTTTGTAATGGTAAAGTGGTTGTGAATGTGGTCGGCTGCAAGTCATACTCACATGCATGCTTACCAAAGGAGCACATTGTCTGTCTGTGTTCTTTGAGGTGTTTTGGATCAGGGAAAGTTGGCTTTGACTGATTGTATTATAGTCTTTACAGTATGTCAGAGTTGGACTGATACTAGAGTGCAATTAAAGGATCTGGCTGTAGTTTGAGGAATGCAGACACATTTTTGTGGGCTTGGGATAAAGAATGTGTGTGCTTCCTTTTCTGTGAGTGCTTGCCCTGTTTTAGTGTCAAGGTGAGACCTTTTTAGAATTAGCAGTGCTGTTTGCCTACTAATATTTACCAGCCGTGACAGTGCGGCTGGTATTGTTTGCACCTTGTGAGTTTGTGTCTGTGTGTGTGTGTGTCATCATGGTAAAATGTGGTCCTGGTGACACCTACCACAGAAGTGGTTTTCAGTATTGCCAGTTGTTTATGTCTGTCTGTCTGTCTGTCAGTCTGACAGACTTTGTGACCATGATCACAACCGTGTAAGATGCAGTCACAAAACTTGCACCGATACCAGTATCGGGTATCGGGTATCGGGTCCGATACTGTGCCCATGTACTCGCACTCGCAAAACGGCCGGGATCCCACCTCAGCCGGCACCCACCGGCCCTCACTTTCATTGCGCCACAGGGTTTTGCTTGCACCCTCTGACTTGCACGTACGTTAGATTCCTTGGTCCGTGTTTCAAGACGGGTCGGTAGGGTTGCAGACATCGCCGCAGACCCCTGGCGCCTGTAACGTGGGCCGAGCCCCAATCTGGGGCGCACTAAGAACAGTCCACCCTGGTGAAACTTTGGTCACGGCCCCGGGAAGCACCTTCGCCCGAGCCTTTCCAAGCCGACCTAGAGCCGGTCCCGGCGCACCGCCTCGTATGTGGGACTCCTCGCTCACACCCTCCAGCTGGCAGTTAACGAGGGTCAGTCTTTACAGTCTTGTGATCGCCACCACATACTGTATTTTTTTCTTTTCTTTTTCGTCAGAGCATTTGATTTATTGATTGCTGTCGGGATGTAATGACAATTTCAACAAATATAACATAAAATGTTTTTGGAGAACATTACCAACCCTAGCTCTCAATTATTAAACACCATCATTGTAAATGTGGATATTTGTGGGGTGAAAACTTACATTACATTTAACATAGAACACAATGTTGTGTTTTGCAGGCTGGTGGGGACACTGTAAATAGACGGAGACACAGAACAGCTTGTATTGAAACTCTCTCAGTCAGCTGTAATTAGCCTAGTGTGCATATATGTAGCTGTACAAGCACATACAATATGCAGCCTACTGTGCACATATACACACATTCCTCACATGCATAGGGGCACTTTAAGTCCGCACACACAACCGTGCATCTACTCAGACATATGTTGTGTGCATTTTCATACACAGATGGAAACATAAACACACACCACACTTGGAGATAGTGATCATGCACCACATCTCCGTCCTGCCTTCATGCCATTAGGCCGGCAGCCAACCGCTGACCGCTTTCCATCTAAATCTCCAGTGTTTCCCAGACGCAGCTGAGAAATGGCACGTAGCACGGTTCTGACATTTTTCCTTGAAACTCTCTCTATCTCTATCCATCTCTCTCACACACACACACACTGCCCATACAGCTTAAACCACCCGCCAAACGGACGCCTTTTATTTCTAAAAATCCTAACCAACTTTTTCACCCATGTATTCAAGAATATGCACTGCAAGGTTTGGGTTTAATATATCATGTTCACACACGTACTGTGCACACACACACACACACACACACACACAAACACACAGCCAGCGGCACCTGGCCTGCCTCTCAGCCACCCTCCTCTCCACTAATGTCGGTGCCATTGGCCGCGCTCTCAGGGAAGCTGTCAGCTCCATGTAGCTGCTGGAATATGAAACCAATAATTACGGCAGAAATCCTCTCACTGAGGTTGCATTAACTTAACGTGCTGTTGATTGACTCCTCGGCTCATAATGCTCTACATACTCACTTTAGGGTTCTATCCGGGTAATTATTATCCTGCAGGCACTGCGGTTTGGTGGCTGTCATTCGTCTATAGATTATTGTAAATAGGGGCTTACAGTTTGGTTTTAAGCACGGCTGTAACAATTACAAGGACAACTAAGTTTTATTTGTTGTAGGGCTGTCAAAGTTAAAGCAGCAGTGGGTAGAATTGGAGCAAATATGATTAAAAAAAAAGTTATTTTTATAAAACGCTCACTATATCCTGACAGTAGTGCATGAGACAGGTAATCTGAAAAGAAAAATCATGTTCCTCTGTGTCCTCCGGTGCTCCTAACGGCATCTGCAAGATTTCCCAGATCGGAGGAAACCATCAATCAGAGCCGAGATGGAGCCTTGCCGTCTCTGAGCAGCTGTCAATCACTCGCATACTCCGATCAAACAGTCAAACTAGGCAGCGCTGATCAAATATGAATCAGTATTCTGTTATGTTAAAGCCTATTTAAGTCCTCAGATGTTTTCAGAATCATCTTGTAGTGTACGGTTTAGCTGTAAAATGAGAAAGTCCGCGAGTTATCGACAGCTGCCTCCATTGAATGAACAGCCAATAGGAACGCTCTCTCTCTGAAATGACCTTTGATTGGTCAAAGTCTCCCGTCACAAGCTAGATTTTCTAAAGCCCGAAAACAGAGCCATGAGGAGGAGCAGAAGTCTAGTTTTCTCTCAGCCTACTGCAGGTTTAACGCAATAATAACACGTTAACACAAATTAGTTTTAACGCCACTAATTTCTTTCTGTCTTTATTTCTTTAGCGCATTAACGCAATTGATCTTTCATGTCATACTAGCTGTCGCGAAGGAGGTTGAATAACGCTCCAAACATGCACACAATTTTGTCGAGGAAAAACTGGCATGGACATTTTCAAAGGGGTCCCTTGACCTCTGACCTCCAGATATGTGAATGTAAATGGATTCTATGGGTACCCACGATTCTCCCCTTTACAGACATGCACACTTTATGATAATCACATGCAGTTTGGGGCAAGTCATAGTCAAGTCAGCACACTGACACACTGACAGCTGTTGTTGCCTGTTGGGCTGCAGTTTGCCATGTTATGATTCAAGCATATTGTTTTATGCTAAATGCAGTACCTGTGAGGGTTTCTGGACAATATTTGTCATATTTTTGTGTTTTCAATTGATTTCCAATAATGAATACACACATACATTTGCATAAAGCAGCATATTTGCCCACTCCCATGTTGTAGCATTAAATACTTGACAAATCTCCCTTTAAGGTACAATTTGAACAAATAAAAAATGTGTGATTAATTATCATGGATAAATATTTCTTGATTGACAGCCCATAATTTTTTTGTACAATTTACTCATTATTGAAATTGGAGAACTTGGAGAAAGAGTTTAAGTTTCAAGTTAATCTCTTAATAAAAAGCATTATGTGGTGTAATTACGATGGCATTGCTTATTTATGGAGTAGTACTTTGATTTTATGTGTTCGCCATCATGCATACTAACTTCTAACAGGCTGTGATTGACGTCAGCAGATACACTGGAACAATAGAGATCAAATTAAAAGTAAAGTTTGGCTCTGCAGGACTCCTTGGCTCTTTGGCCGGGGTGTGAAAGCTGGGTGCCTTTTTGATGATCGAGTAAAGGGATAATTTTTTCCACATATTTAGAGTCAATTAGAGCAGTGTGAAATTCTTTTTTTTATAGAATAAAATATCTTCCATAGACCACTTCAACCATCTTCATAAATACCTATAAAATCGCATGGTAATAATTCCCAGGACTGTCAGTGTGGAGGAGAAAACAATTTCAGCGCCAAGCGTGTTTTCTCTTTTATCACTCCTCTGTCGCCGGGCCGGGCAGCGCCAGTCCTTTGGGCGTTCGTTTTTTTTCCTTTATACGCCGCAGTTAAAACCGGTTTGAGACAAAAGTATCCTTCGCTGACTGTGTATAATTATTTATGATTCATTTGTTCCTGCTAGGCTGACAGGTTGCCCGAGGGGCATATTCGTGTAATTTGATGCTCAATTTGCAAGCGCGCTATGAAACGGAGAACATGCCAATTATATAAACAACAACACAACCGAGTCGTCTCTAACCACAGAGAAGTGATTGAAGTGATCTGCAGCTTAATATTCTGATATGTTCCAACAGTATAATGTCTGTCTTATTCACACACTTATGTAATATTCTTATTGTGGGGCTGCTGCCTCGGAATTAATACACGTGTTATAATTTCTTTCTTTCAAAAGACTTTTTTATTGATTATCAATAATGAATTGAACAATGACTGTGGAGTGAAAAGATTTTGTTTTGCCCAACAACACTCTCAACACATCAATCTGCTCGCACAACAAAACAAACACACAGGCAACCACAGCCAACCATAGAAAATATATTCTAAATTATGAATAAATAAAGTTAAAATTATAAACAATATGGAGAAAATATCTAAAATACACCTTAATAGTAACAAAAAAAATAAGTTGACAGATAAAGGAAATAGAAAATTGGTAAATAGGATAGGAAAATAAAAATAAACTATATAAATAAATAAAATACTAATACTAATAATTATAATTATATATATATATAAACTACTCAGAGATTACTGCAGTGGGTTTCTCAAATACTGTCAAGAAGGGGCACCAAACGTGAAATTTCCTCTCTGTTCCCTGAGTAGTGTAACGCCACTGATTTCTTTACCGCAATCGATCTTTCGGAGGTTGTAGCGGGCTCAGTTATAAAGCTAGAAAGAATACCTGTATCATATGAAACTAGAAAACCAAAATAAAAATCTAAATAACGCTCCAAACTTGTGCTAAATTTTGGCGAGGTAGAACTGTCATGGCCATTTTCAAAGGGGTCCCTTGACCTCTGACCTCCAGATATGTGAATGTAAATGGGTTCTATGGGTACCCACGAGTCTCCCCTTTACAGACATGCCCACTTTATGATAATCACATGCCGTTTCAAGTAAGTCAAGTCAGCACACTGACACACTGACAGCTGTTGTTGCCTGTTGGGCTGCAGTTTGCCATGTTATGATTTGAGCATATGCTAAATGCAGTACCTGTGAGGGTTTTGTCATTGTTTTGTGTTGTTAATTGATTTCCAATATACACACATTTGCATTAAGCAAGCACATTTGTCCACTCCCATGTTGTAGTATTAAATATTTGACAAATCTCCCTTTAAGGTACATTTTGAACACGTGAAAAATGTGCGATTCATTTACGATTAATTGCGATTAATCACGGACAATCGTGATTAATTGCGATTCAATATTTTAATCGATTGACAGCCCTAAATTTTACATCATTTCATAAAGCGGAGCACTGGTGTTGGATTTAAATCCATTTTATTTTAATGGTACACCACCATATGTTGTAATTGTACCCTATTATAAACCATTAGGGACAAACCATGTGTCTACAGGAATCACAGTGTTTTACAATGATTTTATCAAACTGTATGTGATAGTATTTTGAGCTCCTGTGGTAGCTATATATTCTATTTCTATAATATTCCTGGTAATGGTACAGTGACAATATTGTAGTCACACCTATTCTAATGGTATTCATGCGTGTTACATTAATACTTGTCACCCTATTAGTTTTTACAACTATTGGTTCATTTGTATGGCTCATTAGAACCTAATTGTAGGTTACTTTACTTCATTGTCATCTCTAATTGTATATTCCCAGCAGGTGTGTCTGTGGTAGTGAGCGTATCATCGTGATTTATTGTATTTTTGTCTTCAACCGTTTCAATATTTCTAACATTCACTTAAGTTGTCATCTCTCATTATTTCATCATAACTTCTCTGTAACTGTGCCAAATTCCTTTTTGATAGATTGGATTCACACCTGTTCGCTAAAATGTTGTTCACTTGCTGGGTTTAATTTGAGAAGAGCAGCTAACGCAGTAATTTGCCTCAAGCAAACATACAGGGGAAGATTGGGATAGTTGACAGCAGATTAATCTTACACTCATGCATACTGCATACATGCATACATACTGCTTATGAACATGGAAGGGGGGAGGAGGTCGTTACATTCTTAGCTTAATAACATAAACAAACATAGTAATTTTAAGCCAAACCATGAGTTTGTTTTGCTAAACCTAACCACGTAGTTTTTTTGCCTAAACCCAACCAAGTAGTTTTGTTGCGTTTTTTGTTTTGTTTTGTTTCAATTTACCACGTATTTCAAATTGTGACCGTAATCCGGGAGAAAATATGTTTGTTGTCCTCGAAACGTAATTGAGAATGCAGTCTAGTTGTATGGGAACATAATTTTGTAGGAGACAGGGTTGAATCTTACAAAATGGCCCCTTTCAAACAGTCCAAAGATCCATATACATCTAATCTGTGCGATATTTCTTAGCAGGAGAAAACAGGACTGGACGAGTTTAGTAATATTATGGTCAAAAGTCATATACTGTATAAAGATGATACCGAGACTCTTAGTGGTAGAATTGTTATTAAACTGATCAACTGCAGTGGCAAAGTTATTGGTTCCAATTAAAAGAATTTTGGTTTTGTTCGGGTTTAATTTGGGAAAATGAAGAGACATCCAATCTTTGGAGGTGACTAAGCAATCATGGAGGGAGGACAGTTGATTCAGGTTATTGGGTTTAACAGAGAAATAGATGTGTGTATCATCAGCATAATAGTGAAATGACAAGTCTTGAAAACAAGATGTTATGACATTCCACGTGTCATGAGGACACATTTTTGCCTTTTCTCGTGTCATTTGTACACCATGGGACAGAACTACAGCAACATCTGCAGTTAAATTTAGG
Organism: Sebastes fasciatus; assembly: GCF_043250625.1. Lineage (NCBI taxonomy): Eukaryota > Metazoa > Chordata > Actinopteri > Perciformes > Sebastidae > Sebastes > Sebastes fasciatus. The sequence goes on along the minus strand of NC_133807.1, from coordinate 2,707,757 downwards.
CAACAAAACCACTTAGTTAGGTTTAGCAAAAATTTCATGGTCGGGCTTAAAATAAGTAGGAAAACTAAGTACAATACGTACGGAAACAACGTAACATAATTTCTGAAAATGTCATAAATGTCTAGTCTAGGCTGGATTTTCCACATGCAGGTTGTTGCATAAGACTACTTTATTATGAACTTGTTCATCTGTACGTCTTTCACATCATGAAGTTATTCTTCATTGACAAAAATTGATACATTTTGCCAGATTTTTTGTTATCAAAGGTTTCTTTTTATTTCATTTTAGTCAAATTTCAAATATGGAGAAAAGTCAAGGCACTTTGACAAATTCACATATCATAAAACAGAACTCGAAGAATGAAAGATAGACCAGCATAAGCTGCTCGATGATATTTATTCTATTCACTGACCCACAAACTAAAAACACATCACAGCTCAGTAAAAGGGGTTCCTGGTTGCCTCGGGGTTTGTTACATGTTACTGACCATATAAACGAAGGGTCCCCAGTCTGAGTATTAACTCTTTCTCTTTCCTTCAGGTGAAAATATGGTTCCAAAACAAGCGATCCAAATACAAGAAGATCATGAAGAACGGGCCCTGTGGACCTGAGGGAGACCACCTCGCCCCCCCGCCGCCGTCCTCCTCTTCTCCCTGCTCTCTGTGGGACATCAGCATGGCCGCCAAAGGCGCGCCGGTGCACTCTGGAGGATACATGAACAATTTTGCTCACTGGTACCCGGGACACCAGCAGGACTCCATGCCGAGGACTCAGATGATGTGACAGTCAGGAGGACACAACAACACTTCCAGGACAAATTATGGATTTATACCAGCAAGCTGACTGGAGCTGTTAGGGACACGGACGTTGTGAAGAGTCTGAGCCACTCTGGAGGCAAAAATGATACAACTGGCAGTGATCAATTGTAGTGTACGGATACTGTGGCTTTCCTTTAAGCTGGAGAGGCAAAGGGAAAGAGATATAAAATATAAAATTATAGCCATGACTATGCAAGGCTGTAGCCAAGGCGTTCTCACTCCCGACTCTTCAAATACGGCACTTTGATCAGTGGTGCCACGCGTCAAACTATGATGCTCCACATACCCCTTTAGCGTCAGTGCCACCTTTAGTGGCCCTAATTATGAGAGGGTTTTGGTGACCTGTAGAATGGCAAATAAACAACACAAAAATGTGAAATACTCGCCTGCCAATATTTGGGATAGAAGGAAGGAAGGAGTGGATCAACCTTGTTCCGTAAAAAAAGTTCCGATGCTTTTTCACCGCGTAATATTTGGTGTTCTGTGTGAAAGTACTCATCACAAAAATAACAGTTAAAAAATATATTGACGTGCACGGAAAAAAAAATTCCCAGTGTGTAAAGGCCTTAAAGAGCATCAAAGTCTGCGCAGGAAGGAGGTAGGGATAGAGGTCAGCAACCAACTTATTGTGTGTGAAGCTGACTTATTTTAACTTACGCAGCGTACTTAATTTACGTACGTAACTTAGCTTACCTACGTAAGTTAAGTTCCGTACGTAAACTAAATTACGTACGGAACTTAACTTACGTAGGGAACTTAACTTACGTATGCAACCTATGTACGTAACTTAGCTTACGTACGTAATTTATCTTACGCATGTAACTTATGTACATAACTTAGCTTATGCACGGAACTTAGCTTACGTACGTAATTTAGCTTACGTGCTTAACTTAACTTACAGTATGTACAGAGCTTTATCTTAAACGTACTTATTTTAACCCAAACCATGATCTTTGTCTAAACTTAATCAAGTAGTTTTGTTGCCTAAACCTAACCTAGTCTTAACGTAGCGTAAACCACGTGTTGAAGTTTATCGCACTACCCTGCACGTTGAAAAACGGGGTACCCAGTGTGTTAAAAAGTGGTCCTGACGAAGGGGAGTTGATGTGAGGAGTTGGGAGTGAGAACGTGTTGTAGAAGCAACAACCCCCCCCTGCCCCCCCCCCCCCGAGTGCACGGAACGGAGCAAGGGTTAGTTTAATACTTATGAATTTGACTTCTCACTTTAATACAGCCAGTCAAGTTATTTGTGCCTCCAGAGCAGCTCAGCCTGCCAAGATATTTGTGATTAAGCTACAACTCAAATCTAGTGCCAGCCCTTCATCTCTGATTCTGGACATGTCAGGGTTTTTTTCTGTCTATTCAGTGGCTTGCGTTGGGGCGGCTACACATGTAAAACGAAGGGTTCTTCAGGGTTTCTTCACAGTTGGTCTTTATGGATCTGATTCAAAGGACCCACTTGAGAGACAGATCAGATTAAAGAACTAAAGAAAGGAAGAAAGTTCTTTTGACTCTGACCATTGTGTGTGTTTTTGTAATGCTGACAGGGTGTAACACTATAAAGGGTCTGTGTAGCATTTAGACCTTTAAAGAGCCATTATGGGACAGTTGATCACAGCACCAACAGAGGCTCTGATAAGGTATATGGAACAAGCAGCCATTTTATGGTACTTATAATCCCCTTTTTTTAAGACTATATGGGAAATAGGCACTGAATGGACACGGTTACTTCATTGTATCGAGTCAAATTATATATATATATTTTTTCATTGTAATAAAAGATAAAAGATCAAGCCCAAAAGAAAATGTATTTGAAATGTATTAAGAAATATTACAACAGGTCATTCATAACTATTTTTGTCCTTCATTCCAGCCAGTCATTGTTCAGTTTTGTCCCCAGAGAGAGGATTCTTGGAGGCTTTGGTGGTAAATAATGGGCTGTTAGATGCCATGCTACATAACAGGGTTTAATTAATCGCGGTTTTACACTTCTGATTGTGAACATTTTACATTTATTCTCTTTTTATTTTCTTATGGATTTAGATGTGGTTGCTGTCAGTTTAAGTGTTTCATTCCCAACATATTGTTTTCTCTGCTCACCTCCTGAAATGGGAGTTTACAGTATATATATATATATATATATATATATATATATATATTAGGGCTGTCAATTGATTAAAATATTTAATCGTGATTAACGCAAATTAATTGATCTGTTCAAAATGTACCTTAAAGGGAGATTTGTCAAGTATTTAATACTCTTATCAACATGGGAGTGGGCAAATATGCTTAACTTATGCAAATGTATGTATATATTTATTATTGGAAATCAATTAACAGCACAGAACAATGACAAATATTAATTATATATTAATTATAAAACCCTCACAGGTACTGCATTCAGCATAAAAAATATACTCAAATCATAACATGGCAAACTGCAGCCCAACAGGCAACATTCATTATCATTATTTAACTTCCTTCTCGACAAGCTAGTATGACACGGTTGGTACCGATGGATTCATTAGGATTTCTAGTTCTATATGATTCCAGTATATCTACACTCTAGCCTTAAAGCTGAGCACGCTACAACCTCCAAAATTTGGATTGCATTAATGCGTTAAAAAAAATGAGTGGCGTTAAAACGAATGTGCGCTAACATGTTATGATTGCGTTAACTTTGACAGCCCTAATATATATATATATATATATATATATATATATTATAGCTGTCAGTCAATTTTTTTAATCTGCTCAAAATGTACCTTAAAGGGAGATTTGTCAATTATTTAACACTCTTATCAACATGGGAGTGGGCAAATATGAGTGCTTTATGCAAATGTATGTATATATTTATTATTAGAAATCAATTAAAAACACAAAACAATGACAGATATTGTGCAGAAACCCTCACAGGTATTACATTTAGCATAAAACAATATGCTCATTACTAAATATAACAATATACTTGTTAAAGAAATTAGTGGCGTTAAAACAAATTTGCATTAACCTGTTATTATCACAGACAGCCCTAATATATATATATATATAAAAGCCATGATCTGTTGACCAGAATTTATTCAACCACCTCTTAAATTACTGAATTAATATTTGCCAATAATATTGGCTGTGGGTAAGGACATGCTATGTTATTTGAAATAAATCAAACCCAGTGATGATTGCCACCCTATTTGATTTTGTTTCTTTGACTTCCATCTGACATTTGTTTTTGCACCTTTAACACATAATATCAAATTGAGGCTTCATTGAGTGATGTATTGCTAAAATAACATATTTCTTCTCAGTGGATGGTCTGTGTGTGCCCGAGTGGCCTGGAGCCATTTTCCTCTAAAGTCGTAAATCAGAAGAAGCGGGTCACGTCTTTCGCCCCGCAAACATCTGGAAAAGCAGAAAAAGTCGTCAAACATCGTCAATGATTTTATAAAATGACCACGTCAATTATGGGCAATTTGGGACACAGCTTGTTAAATAAAGCTTTCACTCCGCCGCTGTAATTATCTGTAATTGTCAGTCGAGGGAATATCCTTCTGCCTCGGGCCCTGCAGGAAAAGGCTATAGGAAGTAGTGGATTACATCCAACTGGATCACTGACGGCTAATCCTTTCACAACAAATTGATCTGTTGAATGAATATTAAAAAAAAAATGCATTCATACATTTCTGTATTATGCTGCTTGTGGTTGGAGATTATGGAACATACAGAGCAGGAATTTTCACTTCTTTCTTCTGTTTTCTATTTTTTGTTGAATGTTTTCAAGGACAAAAAGCAAAGTAGTAGCATATTCCATTACTGTTCCTGTTATTGCTAGAACAATTGAGCGGACAAAACGGGCCAAATTACCTTCAGGTACAGTTTGTGTGTGTGTGTGTGTGTGTGTGTGTGTGTGTGTGTGTGTGTGTGTGTGTGTGTGTGTGTGTGTGTGTGTGCGTGCGTGCGTGCGTGTGTGCGTGTGTAAGAATGTGTCTACATTTGTGTCTGTGTGTATTAAAAATAGGCAAACATCTCTTTCAATGTATTTTGATACTAAAGTTGCCCTTCCGGATCACCATGGGACCTTATTTCGGAAAAAATACGAACGGTAGTCAACGGAGAGAGACAAATATTTTTTTGATGCTCCTGCAGCTGGTACACCGCTGCATGCGAGGCACAAATCTTGTCCGTTAACGGTTAATAATCGGTTAACGAGGGTCGGTTATCGGTTAAGAACATTTTTCCAAATTAGCATCCCTACTCCGCCGTTGACTACCGTTCATATTTTTTTCCGAAATAAGGTCCCATGGTGGTCTACTGAAAGGACACTGACACTTTGCCTCTCGAATGCACTCAGCAGAGAGTTCTGGTTTCATTGGTGTCATTAGCCCCGCCCACTTTCATAACTCATCAACCATTTGTCGTACACTTGTTATTTTTATTCTGCCAAATGAATCGCATTTTTGAGGGACGCATGGTGCTCGAAACTCACCAAACTTGGCACACTTATCAGGATTTGTGTAAAAATACGGTAATCTTTGGGTCTCGTGCTCGGATTTGACTTTGATTTTCAAATTAAAAGGCCCCACATTTAACTTTCACATAGCTGTATGAAATACGGTCAAAGGTTATCAAACGTTTGCAGTTTCATGTGACATTGTTGCTGTACTTTGTCAAATCTGCTCCAAATTTCTCAGACATGATGAGGGTCTAGCCCTGAGGACTATTAAATGCCAATGAATACTCATAGCCCCGCCCCTATGTTTGTCATAAACTCTTGTGGGAGGTATCATTGAACTCAACAGATTTCATTGGTGATGGTTATCCCCAACTCCTACATGTTTGTCGTAGTCTTCTGTGGGAGCAGTCATTGCACTCAGCAGAGACTTCCTGTTCTATTTGTGAAGGTTATCCCCGCCCCTAACATTTAACCACCCCTGTGACGGAGTAGCCGTCACTGACTGTGGGCAGCGCACACACATCACCTCAGGCCACACACACCAACATTTCTCCGCTGCGCCGCAGGCACACACACACACACACACGCCAAACATTTCTCCGCTCCCTTCCTGATTCACTCCGTAGTTAAACACATCGCGACATATCTCTCTCCCCTAAACTGTTTCCTATACGCATATATTTACACAAACATTATTCGCACTCACCAGTTGCTGAAACGCTGCCTGTCCCACCTTTGTCAGAAGTGGGATTGACGAGCAAACAGGGCCGTAACAAGTCCCCCCGTTATAAAGGGTGCCCTCGCGCGTTTTGAGAGCATGTGATCAGTTTAAATATGTTTATTATTTGAAATTGTGATTATGTTGCAAATTAACTTGTTTTGGTTGGGGGGGGAATGTTTAGACAGAGATATATCATTTATATGTGGGATATGCCTGGGTTGAAGGGACTATGGATATCTTCTATGATGAAAGATGATGTTAATTGTTATTTTTCTGTGTAAAGAATACGCCCAGGGGAGGGGCTATTGGTATAAAAGGGGGTCATCTTGGCCACCTGAGGGAGTCTGGTCTGGAAGTGTTGACAGAGAAGGTCACACTCAGACACTCAGGAAGGTAAAATATAGATTGTATTGTTGGATTGTTTTTGCCTATTCTGAAAGAACTCATGGAGTTATTAAGGAACTCGATTTTCCGTACTATTTGCTGTTTTGTACAGAGCTTATTTTCTATTTTTCACTTTTTGCAAATAGCCACAATGATTGCACTTTGGGAGGCCGGCATAATAAAAAGGGGATGAATACAACGTTTTCCGACTACGCCAGTGTTTTTATGTTGCACGGAGTTTTGACATAGAACCCCGCGACATATGGTGTCAGAAGTGGGATGGCTAGTCGGAAGGACATAACTACACAGGAGCGCACAGGACTGCGTTCCCAAGGGCAAGGGCAGTCAGAGGAGGGCACGGCCGCCAGCATGGACCCAGCTGGGGAGACGGATCATACTACGTCGTCCTCAGAGGAAGATGAGGAGGGGAGCAGGTACAGAGAAGATCTCATAGCACCTGCAGCTCCATCATCAACTGGGGGGCCAGGAGAAGAACTACTGACAATGATGAGAGAATTTATGACAGCACAAAATAGGAGGGAGGAGGGCCTGTTAGCAGAGATCCGAGGCCTGAGATACGCTGCTCCTACTCCAAGCACGGTGACAGCAAGCAGTCCAAGAATTGATCTGCCGACGCCAGTACCCCAGCGTGGGCAATGGGATGCACCAACAGAGACGTTCTCTCCTATAGCAGCAGCTATAGACTATAACAGCAGCCCTGAGCATCCAAGACCAGGGTGGAGACATTACAACGAGCCCAAATTATCCCCGTTTCAGATGGGGGAGGATATTGAGAACTATTTGTTACGTTTTGAGCGTATTGCCAAAACATGGAGATGGCCGGAGAATGAGTGGGCATGCAGACTCGTTCCACTGCTGTCGGGGAAGGCATTGGAGGCCTATACCATGATGGATGAGGAGAGGGCCCACTGCTACAACGACCTGAAGGGAGCACTGTTGACCAAGTTTGACATCTCTCCAGAGACGTATCGGCAGCGGTTCCGGTCCACAGTGGTACCACCTGGTGAAACCCCCACAGAGACCTACCACCGCCTGAAGGGTCTCTATCGACGCTGGATTCGGCCAGAGCAGCACACCAAGGAGGAGGTCGGTGAGGCCATTATCCTGGAGCAGCTACTCCGGATAATGGCCAGCAGGTTACTGCTCTTTTGGACAGTGGTAGCTTCATGTCGCTGGTGCGGCAGGATCTGGTGCCTGTAAACAGTGTGGATTACAGCAGACAAGAGGACATACTATGTGTTCATGGGGATAAGCATCCTTATCCCACAGCTGAATTAACTGTTACCATTGATGAACAGTCTTACTTGTTGACTGTTGGGGTGGTTGCAAAGTTACCTGTTGCTGCCCTCTTGGGTTGGGACTTACCTGTACTTCTGGACTTGCTGCAGGAGAACAGGCCAGTGGAAACTGACACTGGGCAGAGGGGGGAAGTTAATGTCACTGTTTCTTGTCCTGTGATCACTCGTGCCCAGGCGAAAGCTGGGGTCCAACCGCTCCCAGACCTTCACCGTGGTCTGTGTGAGGGTGGCACTCAGGGGCTAAGAAAAGAGGAACCTTGTGCTCATCCTTTCCCAGACTTTGACAGTAGTCTGTTCGATGGTGGCACCAAGGGCCCAAGAAAATCCCGTCGCCAACGCCGCTTTGAGAAGCAGCTGAAGTCAGCAGAGCCCAAAACAAAGAGTACACTGTCAAATGAAATGTGGGCAGTACCTGATGATATTTCTGTGCTACAGAGGGGGGATACAACTTTGAAACATTTGTTTGCTAAGGTGGGGGAGGGAGCAAAGGGAGATTGTGTGGGAAGGGAAAGGTTTATTGTGGAAAAGGATGTGTTGTACACTGTTGATAATGACCATAAACGCCTAGTAGTTCCTGCTAACTGTAGGTCACTCGTCATGCACCTAGCACACACACTCCCATGGTCTGGACACCTTGGCCGCAACAAAACATATCTGCGCATCAGTTCACGCTTTTATTGGCCCTCCATGTACACAGACATTCAGAAATATTGTGCCACATGCCCAACATGTCAAAAAACATGCATTGCCCGCAAGTCTGACCGAGCTTTTCTGCAGCCACTACCTGTTATCTCCACTCCATTCCGCAGGATTGCCATGGATATTGTGGGCCCGTTGGTGAAAAGCAGTGGTGGACATGAGTACATATTGGTGGTGTGTGACTATGCTACTCGTTTCCCAGAGGCTTTTCCCCTGCGCACGATCACCGCTCCTGCTGTGCTGCGTGCGTTGGTGCAACTGTTCTCCAGAGTGGGAATACCTGATGAGATCCTGACGGATCAGGGAACGAACTTCACCTCCAGGTTGATGCAGCTCTTCCAAAAGCAGCTGGGCATCTCAGCAATCAAAACTACGCCATACCACCCACAGACTGATGGTCTGGTTGAAAGGTTCAACCAGACATTGAAGAAAATGCTGCGGAAGTTCGTGGATGATACTGGCAAGGACTGGGACCGTTGGCTGCCATTCCTGCTCTTCGCCTATCGTGAAGTTCCCCAGGCATCAACTGGTTTCTCCCCATTCGAGCTGCTTTATGGCTGGGAGGTACAGGGACCCTTGGATCTGCTCCGCAAAGGCTGGGAGACACCCTCCACCTCGCAAGACGACAGAGGGGTGGTGCAGTTTGTGCTGGAGATGAGGGATCGGCTGGCAAGGTACCAGGAGGAGGCAGAGGTTAACCTGCGGGAGGCCCAGAAAAGCCAAAAGACCTGGTATGACCAACAGGCCCGGCACCGTGAGTTCCAGCCTGGCCAAAAGGTTTTGCTGCTTCTCCCTTCATCCAACAGCAAGCTCCTAGCAAAATGGCAAGGGCCGTACCTCATCACCCGAAAAATGGGTCCGGTCACTTACGAGGTCCATCACCCAGACAAGAAGAAACCCAAGCAGACCTACCATGTGAATCTCTTGAAAGAGTGGAAGGACCGGTTGATCCAGGTACCAGGGGAGGTTCTGATGGTAAGGAAGGTCGACAGTGAAGAAGAGGTGGAGATGGGACTGGAGACCCTTACTACACCAGCTGATCCTGTGTTGGCACATCTTGAACCAGGACAAGTTGCACGGCTCCTACAGGTCTTCAAGATGACGCCGTCCTTATTTGCTGCCAGCCCAGGGAAGACAACGCTAGTGGAGCATGTCATTCGCCTCAAAGATGGACGACCAATTCGTCAACGTCCCTACCGTATTCCGCAGCAGCTGGTGGGAAGACTGCAGCAGGAGGTGGAGGAGATGTTGAAACTTGGAGTGATTGAACCATCCAACTCAGAGTGGTGTAGTCCGGTGGTCATCGTCTTCAAGAAGGATGGCTCCCTCCGAATATGCATTGATTTCAGGAAGATCAATGCCATCTCAGCCAAGAATCGAGGACTTGCTGGAGAAGATTGGAGCTGCAAAGTACATCACCACCCTTGATCTCTGCAAGGGATATTGGCAGGTGCCACTGGAGGAGACAAGCAGACCCTACACGGCGTTCCGAACCCCAGCTGGACTCTACCAGTTTACAGTGATGCCATTTGGACTACACGGAGCACCAGCCACCTTCCAGAGACTGATGAACAGAGTACTCCAGGGTTGTGACAACTGCAGCGCTGCATACCTGGATGATGTGGTGATCTTCAGCAACACCTGGGTAGAGCATGTCCAACATCTATCACTTGTTCTGGGAAGGATCCAGAAGGCTGGGCTGACACTCAACCTTTCCAAGTGTGAGTGGGCGCGAGAGGAGACACGGTACCTTGGTTACCAGTTGGGACGAGGGGAGGTACGGCCACAAGTGGATAAGGTGGAAGCTATCCAGAACTGCCCTCGACCACGGACCAAGAAGGAGGTACGGTCCTTCCTGGGATTGATTGGGTGGTACAGGCGATTCGTGCCACAGTTCGCGACCATTGCAGCCCCACTCACAGCTTTGACCCGCAACGAACACAGGAACCCAGTAACTTGGTCAGATGACTGTGAAACAGCCTTCAGCACCTTGAAAAAACACCTGTGTTCTTCTCCCGTCCTCAAGAGTCCAGACTTCAACAAAAGATTTCTGGTACAGGTGGACGCATCGGCAGTCGGCCTTGGAGCAGTCCTGGCCTAAGGGGACCCTGGGGACGAACACCCGATTTTGTACCTCAGCCGCAAGATGCAGCCACGTGAGACCAGGTATTCCACTGTGGAAAAAGAGGGCCTGGCCATCAAGTGGGCACTGGATAGCCTACGTTACTACTTGCTTGGACGAGAGTTTGACCTGGAAACTGACCATCGGGCTCTCACCTGGATAAACACCATGAAGGATCACAACAGCCGCCTGACTCGATGGTACCTCTCACTGCAGCCCTTCAAGTTCTCCATCCGACATCGATCCGGCAAGGCCAATGTGGTGGCAGATTACCTTTCCAGGTTGCCGCACATCGCCAACCTCCGGGAGGAGGGGGATGATGTGACAGAGTAGCCGTCACTGACTGTGGGCAGCGCACACACATCACCTCAGGCCACACACACCAACATTTCTCCGCTGCGCCGCAGGCACACACACACACGCCAAACATTTCTCCGCTCCCTTCCTGATTCACTCCGTAGTTAAACACATCACGACATATCTCTCTCCCCTAAACTGTTTCCTATACGCATATATTTACACAAACATTATTCGCACTCACCAGTTGCTGAAACGCTGCCTGTCCCACCTTTGTCAGAAGTGGGATTGACGAGCAAACAGGGCCGTAACAAGTCCCCCCGTTATAAAGGGTGCTCGCGCGTTTTGAGAGCATGTGATCAGTTTAAATATGTTTATTATTTGAAATTGTGATTATGTTGCAAATTAACTTGTTTTGGTTGGGGGGGGAATGTTTAGACAGAGATATATCATTTATATGTGGGATATGCCTGGGTTAAAGGGACTATGGATATCTTCTATGATGAAAGATGATGTTAATTGTTATTTTTCTGTGTAAAGAATACGCCCAGGGGAGGGGCTATTGGTATAAAAGGGGGTCATCTTGGCCACCTGAGGGAGTCTGGTCTGGAAGTGTTGACAGAGAAGGTCACACTCAGACACTCAGGAAGGTAAAATATAGATTGTATTGTTGGATTGTTTTTGCCTATTCTGAAAGAACTCATGGAGTTATTAAGGAACTCGATTTTCCGTACTATTTGCTGTTTTGTACAGAGCTTATTTTCTATTTTTCACTTTTTGTAAATAGCCACAATGATTGCACTTTGGGAGGCCGGCATAATAAAAAGGGGATGAATACAACGTTTTCCGACTACGCCAGTGTTTTTATGTTGCACGGAGTTTTGACATAGAACCCCGCGACAACCCCCCTTTCATAACATATGAACAGTTTGTCTCAGACTCTTGTGGGAGGCATCATTGGGCTCAGCAGATTTCATTGGTGAAGGTTATCCCGCCTCCTACATGTAAGCCCCACCCCTTTCATAACTCATAAACCGTTTGTCATACAGTCTTGTGGGAGGCGACATTGCACTCAGTAGAGAGTTCCTGTTTTATTTGTAAAGTTTATCCCCGCCCCTAACATTTAACCACACCCCCTTTCATAACATATGAACAGTTTGTCTCAGACTCTTGTGGGAGGCATCATTGGGCTCAGCAAATTTCATTGGTGAAGGTTATCCCCAACTCCTACATGTTTGTCGTAGTCTCTTGTGGGAGCCGTCATTGCACTCAGCAGAGAGTTCCTGTTCTATTTGTGAAGGTTATCCCCGCCCCTAACATTTAACCACGCCCCCTTTCATAACATATGAACAGTTTGTCTCAGACTCTTGTGGGAGGCATCATTGGGCTCAGCAGATTTCATTGGTGAAGGTTATCCCCGCCTCCTACATGTAAGCCACGCCCCCTTTCATAACTCATAAACCGTTTGTCGTAGACTCTTGTGGGAGGCATCATTGGACTCATTGGGGAGATCCGCTTTCATTAGTTACAGTGTTCCCTGCCCCCTACACTTAAGCTCCGCCCCCTTTCAGAAGTCATGAACTGTTTGTCGCAGACTCTTGTGAGAGGCATCATTGCACTCAGCAGAGTTACGGTTTCACTCTGCCTGGCCACAGCCACCGACGTTTTGCCAGTACCCCCGATGCGGAAGGAACGAGGGCCCGTTCATCGCCGCCTGCAGGTAGACTACGTTTACATCATTGATGTATAAAGAGAACTGGATTCAGCGTTGGAGGCGGGGCCCCGTTCATTCCTATGAAAGTTGCTCAGTGGCCAAAACAGTTTGTGTTCCGAGTACAAAATTACCCAGATCTTCCGCATCAGTTGGCCCAGAGAGCAAGCACACTAACGTTTCCTTTAACTCCGCTTCCCGGCCGCTTGGTGTCAGGCTCATTCAAATGAACGGAGGAAGTGAAATAACTCTGAATCTGGCTATTAGTGCATTTTACAACTTTCAGGACTTAATGATTTAAATAAGGGCTATTTAAGTGTTCATACTGGGAAGTTGATTTACCTAAAAAAGATTGATCCGCTAAGTTACAGACTTCTCTTTCCCGATGCAAGTCTATGGGAAAAAGTTGTTTAAGGATGAACCTGTAAGTCGTGATTCCACGGTTTTTCCTCCGGACATCCATCCCCCATCTCCACCTTCTACCTGAGAAAAAACGGAATATTTTGTGCATGTAAATGCAGTCAATGAACACTTTTATATCTAATATAATGACAGTGTAGCTTGAAACATTTCTTGTTTATACACCGGCTCTGCATGCCTCATATAAACAGTTATAGTACAAAAATATTCATGAAAATGATTTTTTAAAATAAAAATATAGTGCTTAGAAATGCTAAATGGAGCTAACGTGTTACCACAAAATATCCAGCCGAGTCGCACAGCAGTTCGTGAAATAGACACAAAATGTAATATATTGGTTTGTGTACATAGACACGAATTTCACAATTTTTTTCATGATGGTCAGAAAACACAGGACTTCCACCAGGAGACCGGTGTTCATGTCCCGTGTGAAACCTCAAGTCAAAGTTGATTTATTTGTCTTGTAACGTCCGTACTTAAGTTACAGCACTTCCGGAGTTATTTTAACCCAAACCACAATCTTTTCCTAAACCTAACTAACCTAACCTAACTTTTATTTTGAAAAGACTTGATTTCGAAATTGTCACATGTTGCTGGACATTCGTAGGAAAAAGCAAGAAAAAAATATGTTGTTGAAAGTCGTGCTGACCGTCACAAAAAAAGGGAAATTCGTGTCTATGTACACAAATCAAAAAGATAAAATGTTGTGACTATTTCACGAGTTGCCGTGAGACTGAGTTGCAATATCAACACTGCTCTGTGCACAGCAGTCCCCTGTACCTGAACATGAGCTGGCTTCATGTTGGTCAGAGATTTGGGTGTAACACTAAAACACCGTTGGCATCGCATGGGAAACCTTCTTCCTCTTCCTCTTAAATCTAGTGGAGACAGTTGACTGTAGTCTTTTTAAAGGGAAACACATGTTGGGGAACCTGAACATTTTGCCACGATATCAGTGGACCACAGAAATATAAATGGCATTATTAATTATTTACATATTGAAAAAGCTGTTTGGGAAAACAATTTTGGAGGAAATTATATATATATTTTTTTAAGACTGTTCTCCTGTCCCCTGATAGCCCTCATAATTATAATTTACTTTTCTGATTTTCTTTTCTTCCAAGGATCAAAACACCAGACACTTTCAGAACGCCCCGGTTTAATTAATCTGCTACTTGGAGCAGCATCCTGTTGCCTCTGGCGACGTTCACACCGTAGAGTTTTATAGAATACTTTGCTTGACAGACTTCAGACATGTCGTATTGTCCTAATGAACTGATGGAAGGCTGGGGGGGGGCTGAGGGAACATTAGCAAACCAACACTGTCTGCTCAAAAGTGGAAGACAGAAAAAAACAGAAAGCAAAGGGCCTCACACACACCCCTACAGAGAAGTGGTGGAGACTTCTAAAGCAGCATCGTTAGGCTGTGGACTCTGGATTTTGTTCCTAAAAATAAAATAGTCGGTGAAATAGTCATGAAATTGAATGTATTGATTTGTGTACATAGAAATGAATTTCCCTTTTTTTTCGTGATGGGCAGCACGAAATCAATTCGTATGTATCCATATAATTGTGAAGTATAAAGAGCGGTAAACGCCACATACAGAAGAGATTGGGGTTGGACAGGTGGGTCAAAAAACAAAGGATTCCCCACCCAGGAAACTAGTGTTTATGTCCCGTATGAAACCTCAAGTCAAAGTTGATGTATTTGTCATGTAACTTCCGTTACAGCACTTCCAAAGTTATTGTAACCCAAACCACGATCTTTTCCTAAACCTAACTAAGTAGTTTTTGTTACGTAACTTCCATAGCTAAGTTACGCCACTTCCGGTGTTATTTTGACAGAAACCACGATCTTTTCCTAAACCTAACTAAGTAGTTTTTGTTACGTAACTTCCATAGCTAAGTTACGCCACTTCCGGTATTATTTTGACAGAAACCACAATCTTTTCCTAAACCTAACTAAGTAGTTTTTGTTACGTAACTTCCATAGCTAAGTTACGCCACTTCCGGTATTATTTTGACAGAAACCACAATCTTTTCCTAAACCTAACTAAGTAGTTTTTGTTACGTAACTTCCATAGCTAAGTTACGCCACTTCCAGTGTTATTTTGAGTGTTTGTTGCCTAAGCCTAACCAAGTCGATCTTTTCCTAAACCTTAGTAAGTAGTTTGTTGCCTAAGCCTAACCAAGTCGATCTTTTCCTAAACCTAACTAAGTAATTTGTTGCCTAAGCCTTACCAAGTCGATCTTTTCCTAAACCTTAGTAAGTAGTTTGTTGCCTAACCCTAACCAAGTCGATCTTTTCCTAAACCTAACTAAGTAATTTGTTGCCTAAGCCTTACCAAGTCGATCTTTTCCTAAACCTTAGTAAGTAGTTTCTTGCCTAAGCCTAACCAAGTTGATCTTTTCCTAAACCTTATTAAGTAGTTTGTAAGTATTTGGAAAAGACTGGAGCGGAAATTGACACGTGCGTCACATATTGCCGGACATTCGTAGCGAAAAAAAAAGTGAAATTCGTGTCTATGTACACGAATCAGAGATAACATTTTGTGACTATTTCCACTGCCGTGAGACTGCGTTGGAAACAATTCACAGCTCAAACCAAGAAAAATATATGATACTGTCTCTCCTGCCTGCTGTGGCTGCAAAAAATAACTAACAATAAACACAAAAAGAAATTAAAGCTGCGAGCAGCGATGAACGGGCCCTCGCCCCTCCTCGCAGGTCGGGGTTGCTGGCGGGACGCCGACCGACGCGGCCGGGCACCGTGAAACCGAAACTCTGACGAGCGCCATGACGCCTGCCGCAAGGCTCTACGACAAGCGGTTCACGAGTTATGAAGGGGGGCGTGGCTAATGTGTAGGGGGCGGGGATAACAACACCAACTTAACAGGCACTCTCTGCTGAGTGATATAACACCTCCCACAAGACTCTACGACAAACGGATCATGAGTTATGAAAGGGGGCGGAGCTAATGTGTAGGGGGCGGGCATAACCTTCACCAATGAAACAGGCACTCTCTGCTGAGTGATATGACACCTCCCACAAGACTCTACGACAAACGGTTCATGAGTTATGAAAGGGGGCAGGGCTAATGTGTAGGGGGCGTGGCTATGACTATATTTTTGCATTTACATATAATCAGGACTGGACCCTTATCATACCTGAGAAATTTGGGGCAGATCGAACTATGTATAGTTGAGTTAGGGTTAACCCACTCTCTGCTGAGTGATATGACACATCCCACAAGACTCTACTATAAACGGTTCATGAGATATGAAAGGGGGCGGGGCTAACGTCTTGGGGCGGGGCTATGAGTATATTTTTTCATATACATGTCATCAGTACTGGTCCACCATCATACCTGAGAGATTTGGGGCAGATCGGACTATGTACAGTTGAGTTACAATAACTGCCTGTTTCATGGCGAATGGCTCAAAATGGCCGCCACGCCACGGTCAGGTCGTTAAGTGAACACTCACCATTTTGATAACTTTTCATCCTCAAGGTCTTAAGATGGTCCTGACCAAATTTCAACTCGATCTGATCAAATCTGTAGGAGGAGTTCGTTAAAGTACGCGGCCTATAAAACGCAAAAAATTACATGAAATCCAATATGGCCGACTTCTGGGTGGGCGGAGCTAATGAAACCCAATTAGGAATATGTTTCAAATGATGAGTGGGATATGCATACCAAATTTCATGAATATCGGATCAACTTTGACAAAGTTACAATTTCAACGCGTTAGGGGGCGCTATGGAGCCGGCTAAACACGCAAAGCCCAATCGCTTTACATTCACGTAAAGTTTACGGGTGTCCATCGTTTTGCCAAGTTTCATGAGTTTTCGAGTATCCCAAGGGTGTCAAAGGCATGTTCAAAGGCTAAAAGACATAAGGGGGCGCTAGAGAGCCAACATGCCACGCCCAAGCAAAATTTCACCACTAAATCAAAGAAATTACGAGTTTGGATGTGCGTGTAAAGTTTCATGAGTTTTTGTGCATCCTAAAGTCCTCAAACATGTGTTCATAAATTTAAAAAAAACGCAGGAAGTCCAAGATCGCTGACTTCCTGTTTGCCGAAAAAATCTCAAAATCATTTAAACCAGGTATGAGGGCGTGAGCAATGACATACTTGAATTTCGTGAAGATCGAAGAAACTTTCTCTGAAAAACTGCGTACGTTAGGGGGCGCTATGGAGCCCCCTGGAGACACCCGAGCCCAGTCACTCCAGAACATTGAATTTCCCACCAGTTCTGATGCATACTCCACTTTTGGTGAGTTTTTGGGGATGGCTAAGGTCCCAAAAACGCGATCTCCCAGCGGAAAAATAATAATCCCCAGAAAAACAATAGGTTCCTTGAACTTCGTGCCAGGACACCGTTGGGTCCTGGCACTTTCGTGCTCGGGCCCTAATTAAAATCAAAGCTTGCAAATTTGACAGAGGATTATAGAAGCACACAGTTTATAAAATCAGCCTTACCTCCATCCAATTGCAAATACAATTCTCTGATAACTGCCACATTGGCTATAATCATGATCAGGCTCATTTTTCCAAGTCATTTGAACTTCATTGAATTGAATCAGTTGATACTGTGTAATGGCTAAGCTGGACAGCTAGGGATACAAAATTAAAACATGAGAAAGACTAGAATATTTAAAATGGGACAATTTAAGCAGTACACTGCTGCTTCTGTAGCTTTTTTTATCATGTAGTCTTTCTTTGCTGTCTGTGTTTTGTACAGTGCTGTTGAAATTCAGCAGGATACCCACGATATACCAATCAGCCATAACATTGTGACCACCTGCCTAATATTCAGTAGGTCCCTCTTTTGCCGCCAAAACAGCCCTGACCCGTGGAGGCATGGACTCCTCTAGACCTCTGAAGATCTGCTGTGGTATCTGGCACCAAGCCTTCAGCAGCAGATCCTTTACATCGTGGAAGTTGCGAGGTGGGGCCTCCGTGGATCGGACTTGTTCGTCCAGCACATCCCACAGATGCTCCATCGGATTGAGATCTGGAGAATCTGGAGGCCGAGTCAACACCTCCAACTCGTTGCCATCCTCACTGTGTGTTCTGACACCTTTCTATTAGAACCAGCATTAACTTGTTCAGCAGTTTGAGCTCCAGTAGCTCTCCTATTGGATCGAACAACACGGGCCAGCCTTCGCTCCCCACGTGCATCAATGAGCCTGTCGCCGATTCTCCTTTCTTGGACCACTTCTGGTAGATCCTGACCACTGCAGACCGGGAACATCCCACAAGAGCTGCAGTTCTGGAGATGCTCTGACCCAGTCGTCTAGCCAGCACTATTTGGCCCTCGTCAAAGACGTTCACATTCTTACGCTGGCCCATTTTTTTCTGCTTCCAACGCATCAACTTTAAGGACAAAATGTTCACTTGCTGTCTAATATATCCCCCCCCCCCTCACCTGTCAGTGGTCTGAATGTTATGGCTGGTCAGTGTATCTAGACAGGCCAAATCCATAGACTGTATATAAGAAGTGGACGTGGTCACTGTGACGTCACTCATTGGTTTGTGGACTGCCGTTATGAGTTCGGCATTTTGGCCGTCGCCATCTTGGATTTTTGCAACCAGAAGTGACACAAGAGGGTGGAACTAAGTTCAATCAAACACTGAATAAGACATTTTTAGGTGACCAAAAATGTTATAATTAACTTTGATGAACTGAAAACACACTGTGAAAGGGTTAAAGTTGTAAGACGAAAACACGGACAACTCCAAGACCGGACAACGCCGTGGTAGCGACCTGTCAATCACAAGGTAGCCACGCCCTAAAGCATCCCCTGCTTTATGGTCTATTTGACTCTAAATGGGACCATCATTTACTAAATGAACATCATGCTGTATTGAAGAAGACTTGAAACTAGTGATCGAGACCATAAACTCATGTTTACAATGTTTACTGAGGTAATTAATCAAGAGAGAAGGAGGCTTCTTTTCTCATAGACTTCTATACAATCAGAAAGAGGGGTCGCCCCCTGCTGGCTGTTAGAAAGAATGCAGGTTTGAGGCACCAGTTGCCCACAGGCCAAGTCTCAACCACTTTGGTGAGGGGGGGAGCTGCTCGTTTACTCCCCAACTGTAGACTTGGTTGCGCAATGTGTGTGTCCAAATGTGGACATGTGGTGAATCCAAAACCAAGTTACTTGTAAAACTGTTCCATTGTCCACCCTCACTACATGCGCCTCTAAGTGCCCCTACCCTAAATTGTACAGTGGTAAAACTAAACGCACCCTGCAGTCGGATAATCAAACATAAAATAACAGGCAGGATGAATCACACCTCCTTCATCAGGAACTCTCTTCCATTCACTTCAAGCTTTTGGCAAGTTAGTGGTGATCGTGATCGCTTTCTCTTACAAAAGGAGAAAGGATGATATTAAGCCAGAGTCCCCTCATGTGCTTAAAGGGACTATTTGTAAGATTCAGAAATGCTGCTTAACAGCGACACCTGTGGCCTTGAAATCAACGAAAGTCAGCGTCGAGCTCGCACTTGCTCGCTCTACATAGACATGAACGAGCATCGCTCAAAACTGTGAGGCGACAGACGTCAGCTAAAACCACAATATCACTCTATATTTCAGCTGCTTGGCAGTAATGTTAGCTGACCAGACGAAGGTCTCTCCATGAATCAATGCTGATCCTAGTGTTGGCTTTTCCTGATCAGCGCAGGCTTCAGAGTTACGTTATCGCCTCCCGACCGCAGCCGGCAGCCGAAGACACCGGCACCCGGTCGGTAACGACACGATAACGTAACTCGTTGAGGAGCCCCGTCACTTCACAAGACACGGAAAACCTCTGTTGGTCTGGAGGAGCTGCAGCATTTATTTCTGCAAAAAAAAGTCCACTCTACATTCACTAGATATTCTCAGAGCTAAACTAACTCTTCTGCAGTGTGGAGTGAGCGCGCGTTCACGTCTAGAGGTGGAGCGAGACAGCGAGGACGCGCGCGCTGTCTGAGTGAAGGAGAGCAGGCAGCGGAGACGAGGCTCCGGCCACACGCGAGCGCGCATATGCGAGCGCGCATGTGTGCCGATCCGCTACATTTATACGCTTAAAAAGTTACAAACAGTCCCTTTAATGAGGAACTAGATCTTTTTTGTTCAGTTGGCGATTTGTTAATTTTGAACAGGGGGGACGGCCCGGGTTTGTTTCGTTGACCCGCGACTAGCGAACCGCCCCATGAACAACTCTTTTGGTTCTGTATAGTACAGTAAGTATGTAGTTTGGAGTAGTGATGGGAACTCAGGCTATTTTTAGTGAGCCAGATCATTTGGCTCAGCTCACCAAGAAGAGTCGGCTCTTTCGGCTCCCAAACGGCTCTTCGTTATACCTCTTCTGCCTTTTATAATTCAGTCAAATTTAGCGCTGTTTTGACCTTTGATTAGTATGTGTGCACATATATCACTTAAATTATTCAATATAATTATACTAAACCTTATAAGTTCCATAATACCGTAATTTTACATGCCGCTTCGTTTCCGACTGTCACTCATCCTGTCTGCTATTCGTGCACCGCAGCGCACCGCACCACAGCGCACCGCTCCGCTGCGCTCCGCAGCGCTCCGCAACTGCACCGCACCAACACGAAACTGACAGAAGGGCGGGACACTGAGAAAAAGTCGCAATTATAAATCCATCTGCTACTTCGGCACCACGGACAGCGCCGTGGATTTATCGATACACTGCACAGTCAGGCTACTGATGTTTCAGAGCTAACATATTGAACTAAACCACCCCGCTGCCCCTGCACTCCTTCTGCTACCTGCTACTAGGGGATGGCAGGTTAACAAGGGGCATGCATTTTGGTCATTTTGCAAACACCCCCGTAAACTATCAGTTTTTATTCATTCTTTCATATTTTGCCCCTGCTTGAGTATTTTTTTTCTTAGTACTCTCCATTTCTCTCTCTGTGTCTCTCACTCACTCAAGGTCCTTTCAGACACAACGGCACCACTGTGCTCTGAAACCCCTTATTTACAACGGTCTGTGCCACGCCACGACGGCTTTACGATGCCTCGAGCAAAGCCCAACTTTGGGCGCTGCGCGCTGTGATGTGCGGCGAGCACAGCTCTAACCGCATTCTGTCACGAGCCCCTCCACAGGGAAAAGATATTTGGTGTAGCTCTATTGTCATCCAGGTGGTGGAAACAGTAGGGCTGATACACGCTGTACAGTCCCACACACAGGTTGAGATAAGGAAAAGGCAAAAAAAGGTGTGAACATTTGTCATAAATCGGGAGAAATACAGGAGAATTGTGACCCCGGGAGGAAACCGGGAGAGAGGGCGATGAAAAACAAGAGTCTGCCGGAAAATCAGGAGGATCGGCAAGTATGAGTGACAGTATCTCACTGAAGCTCATCAAAAAGGGATGGAGCGGCATCCTGCGGCACAATCCACCGTCACAACAATCCCATTTTTAGTTTATAGGTGTATAACATAGAAGTAAAGGCCTTTTATAAGTAAACAAAAGACCTGCAATGAATCTGTAATAGCAGAGTTTAATGTGACTTCACCTCAGGAGGAGAAAATCATTGACTTTCATTTGTATCAAAGATATGAGCTTGTTCAAGATGTTAAGCTATGCTTTCTAACTTAAAAGCATCAAGGTGAGAGGAGACGTCAGGAATGAGATTCGCTGTAGACTGTGGATGAATACATATTTTACTGTTTATATAGAAAAATAAAAACCAAGCATGTGGAAGATGAATAGGAAATGGTGGAGCAAAAGTCGAGAGCTTGCGTGAGGACAAAAATGTGAAAACTATAAAACTAAAGACTTCACAACTTGCTACTGGGCAGATGACAACATGTGACCCCCCGTAGAGTAGAAAGCAGAGAGAGCGAGAGAGATTCATAGAAAGAGACATATTGAGAGAGAGAGAGAGAGAGAGAGAGAGAGAGAGAGAGACATGGGGGAAAAAACACATTAATTAAAACAAGTCATGAACAGTAGGGGGTCACTTTATATTTGCTTGTTAAACTTGACCCATGCGGTGCCAAAACACATAGACGCTCAGTTTCTAAGTGCAACTGAGATACTGCAGAGCTTTGCTGGTGTGTGTGTGGATGTGTGTGTATGGGGGGGGAGTTAGACCGATATATTTTTGCTGATATTGGTCGTCATGTTGTCCACTGTCAATATTTGTGTGAGAATGCTTTGCTTGCTGATTTCTCTTCTGAAAATTCAATACAAATTACGGCCGTAAAAACGCAAGAATAATGCCTACATTAGGTTGTCGTGGGCTCAGTTTTAAAGCTTGAGTGAAGATACTGGCATCATTTGAAACTAGAACACCTAAGGAATCCATCGGTACCAACCATGCCATACTAGTTTGTCTCAAAAGAGGCTAAATAACACTCCAAAGTTACACCAAACTTTGGCGAGGAAAAACTGGAATGGTCATTTCCAAAGGGGTCCCTTGACCTCTGACCTCCAGATCAGTGAATGTAAATGGGTTCTATGGGTACCCACGAGTCTCCCCTTTACAGACATGCCCACTTTATGATAATCACATGCAGTTTGGGGCAAGTCATAGTCAAGTCAGCACACTGACACACTGACAGCTGTTGTTGCCTGTTGGGCTGCAGTTTGCCATGTTATGATTTGAGCATATTGTTTTATGCTAAATGCAGTACCTGTGAGGGTTTCTGGATCAATATCTGTCATTGTTTTGTGTTGTTAATTGATTTCCAATAATAAATATATACATACATTTGCATAAAGCAGCATATTTCTCCATTCCCATGTTGATAAGAGTATTAAATACTTGACAAATCTCCCTTTAAGGTACATTTTGAACAGATTAAAACTAATCGTGATTAACTATAGACAATCACGTGATTAATCGCGTTTAATTATTTTAATCAATTGACAGCCCTTAATAAAAATATTTGAATAATAATTTAAATAACCAACTTTGAGTCTGGATGAGAACACATGACTTCAGCCTGATAATGGCCTGACCCAACAGACATGGGACATCGTAGCTATACCTAAAAAAAGTAATGCACTATAATTCATATACCCACGTAAATCATTTTATATATAATCCATCGTAATTGTGAGCCAGAACAGGTGACGTAGTATAGAGAATAACAGAGTCCACGTAGGGTGCAGGTCAGGGTGGATAGGTGGGTCTAAAAACACCTGACTTTCAATCAGGAGGCCAACGTTTGTCAATGTTGACTTATTTGTCACGTAATTAATTTAACCCAATTCGCGATCTTTCCCTAAACCTAACAAGTCGTTTTTTTTGCCTAAACCTAAAACTAAGTAGCTCAAACATACTCATTTAACCCAAATAACGACCTTTTCCTAAACCTAAACTGATCGCCCGTGTCGCTGGACATTCGTAGGAAAACGCGATATCATACGAACCGTTGCATGAGGATACATTGATCAACGTCCATGATGGCGAATGCGCCAACAAACATAGCAATGCCTCAGCACAGACAGTGAAGAAGAAGACTGCTAAACAAATAAACAAAGGTGCAAACAATGCACGATTTTCAATGTTTAAAAGAACAGTTTGACATTTTGGGAAATACATTTGTTCACCTTGTTGCCGAGAGTTAGATGAGAAGCTACAGCCAGCAGCCAGTTAGCTTAGCTTAACATAAAGACAGCTTGCCTGGCTGTGTCCAATGGTAACAAAGCTCACAAATTAACATGTTATATCTTGTAAATTTAATCTGGGAGGAGTCGCCAGGCAACCAGTGAAGAGTCCTGGCCAAGACATAGTCCGGCACATAGTCCCCACAGTAGACATTTTTACACGTGTGTTTTTACAACAACATATAACATGTCAGTTAGGAAGCTTTAGATGTGCTGGTAGGCAGATTTTGTTACCTTTGGACAGAGCCAAGCTAGCTGTTTCCAAGTTCTGTCATTATGCTAAGCTAAGATAACTGATCACTGGTATAGAGCGCTGCATGAATGAGTCCAAAAACCCGGTAATGAGTTAGCATTTTAGCACTTCCGGTTCCCTCGACTCAAGGTCAACGGGTTTTTGGCTAGATGTGTGAAATAAATTCTGAGGTTAACACAAGCTTAAGAGATTTTAACGTTTTGTTCTATGACATAAAATAGTAAATATCCAGTGAATCTCTTGAACTTTGATGCGTGTCTTAAAAAAATGCAGTTGCTAACAAGTGTTCAAATGAGACTATAGAGGTTGTTGCCGAACACGACCGCCTTTACGGCGTTGTCGTGTTACTAACGTGTAAACTCACGCTCATGTGACCGTGGTGTAGTTTGTTTGTAGCCTAATGTTAGCTTTTTATTTCTGGCAACTGCATTTAAGCTTCAAAAATCATAAAAGTGGTGTTCATTTGTGAAGATTATGAGTCATAAAAATGTGTTTGCCACAGATCTTATTTTCTGCAATAATCCAAAAGTCGAGGGAACCAGGGTGATGCTAACTTCCTGGTTGGCCTACAAAAATACATCATCCCTGGAGCGCTCTATATTTACCATGTAGAGATAACAATGGATGTACAGACCACAGTCACCTACAGAAGAACAGTTTAACAAGTTCTAGACGTTTACTGACATTTATTGTGTGTATGTTATCAGTGGAAAATGTAAGTTGTGCTGATTGTAGCAGTAAGTTTACGACTTCAATGCATTCTGGTTTGACTGAGTTATGACTGAGAGAGAGGGGTGCGATGTCCCGGTCAATGAACTGAAGTGGAGTGAAGGTTTTGTAGTTTTTGAGTGCCACATAAAGGTCCACCGGCTGCTTCAGATTATTTCCCCAAATTTGACGTTTCATATTGGCACAAGATATCCCCTATTGGCATTCCTTTGTGAAAAAAAACAAAACAAAAAATCGAGATCGGCTTTAGTATCGGTTTTCAAAACACATCGGTCGGAGCGCAGTGTGCAGTTCATGCCTGGAGGCAGGGAAAGGAAAGTAACGTCAGCTCCAAATCTTTCATGACACTGTTATAAACTTTCCTTCCGCTGCTGAGTTCAGCTCGCAGCAGCTGAAGTCATCACCTCGTCTCACCCTCTTCAGCCTGCCCGCAAATGCCAAAGTATAAAACTGTCACCTCAGCTCACCTCCCGAACAACCACGTCCAACTATTCACGGTGATATAAAAGATCAGGCGTTCAGTTTCTCGACACGCTTGAACAGAAGGTGATGAAACACTCAGGACACAGTCGTAAGATTCACAGAATTTAAAAGCACAAATCCCCGCTGGTTTGTCTTTGGAATCACATTGCTGTTAGTTGTATGAATATATACAGTTGTTTTGTTAAAACCAAAACCAGACAACCCAACACAATGGCTTTGGTGAAAAGTTTTTTTTTTCCTGTGGAGTACCAGTCACAGGTTGCTACAAGTCCCTGTTTGCCCTCTCTGTCTGTCTCCCTGTGATGTTCAGATACATTCCACTCTGACACCTGGAGGCTGAGGGCTCAGCACAGGAAGGTAAGAGCCTAAACAAACATGGAAGGTGTCCTAGTGGATCTGTGGTTTAGGGTCCACACCCTGCACACTTGTGGGTACAGTTGAGCATGATATGATAATGTGGACGTCTGTTTTCCCTTCCCTGCTGAAAGTCACATTTTTTCTTTGTTACACTTTTAAACTACATTTTTGATGGTCTGCATCATTCTACTGTCCTGTCTACAAAGAAAAGGACCACACACCTGGGAGATGACTTTGTATTAAAGCATAGTTGCTCGAAATGCATACATTATGTTTAAATAAGCTGCGGTCCATTTCAATACTTAACTTTCAATGGCCGAAATTTTATACGCTACCCAGCTAGTGCATCAAACTGCGACCAACTCTTGTGTGACAGGTGCTTCTGATAAAAACTCCCACACACTGTCTCGCTTACTTACGCTTTATTTGATTGCCACTTTTCCCAAAATGCTGAACCATTCCTTTACATTACGAAATCCTCTCAAACAAGGTCACAAAGAGAAATATTCTACAAGTATTCTAAGGTTGTTACGTTACGTTGTTACATTACATTACTACCTTATGTTGTTTCGCTTGGTTGATACGTTTCGTTGATACGTTTCGCTGATACGTTTCGTTGTTACGCCACGTTGTTACGTTGTTATGGTACGTTGATACGGTAAGTTCATACGTTATGTTGTTACGTTATGTTGCTTCGTTATGTTGTTTTGCTGCGTTCATACGTTACGTTTCGTTGTTGCATTCCGTTGTTGCGTTATGTTGTTGCGTTACGTTGTTTTGCTGCGCTGTTCCGTTCCGTTGTTCCGTTCCGTTGTTACGTCGCTACATTATGTTGTTATGTTGTTTTACTGCGTTGTTACATTGCGTTGTTACACTGCGTTGTGTTGCGTTGTTACGTTACGTTATGTTATTATTTGAACTCAAACCATGATCTTTTTTTCTAATCTTAAACAAGTAGTTCTGAGGCCTAAACCTAACCAATCATTTCACAACGTTAACAATGTGGCATGGTGCGTTTCTGCAAGTGTGATAGGAGGCTAATATGAAACGTATTTATGAAGTCGACATTCGGCGTATCCCGAGGTTTGCAGAACTTTTCTGCCGACTGGGTTGGTATTTGGGTCGATAACATTGTTTGCAAGTGTCCTCGTCTATGTTTCTTCCTCATCACGCCCTCTTTTTGTTGGCTAACCTGTGGGTTTGGTTGGTTGAGAGTTTGGCCTGGAGAGCAGCATGTTTGTCACACACACACACGCACACACACACACACACACACAAACACACATCTCTCCTCCCCTCTCCAACTGTGTGCCACATGAAAGCGGTGTACACCCGTCTCTCTGTGTTATTAGTATCCAGAGACTCCAGAGTGTCTGCTGCACTGTCACCTCCCACAACCTCCTTTACACGCACTCTGTGTGTGTGTGTGTGTGTGTGTGTGTGTGTGTGTGTGTGTGTGTGTGTGTATGTGTGTGTGTGTGTGTGTGTGTGTGTGTGTGTGTGTGTGTGTGTGTGTGTGTATGTGTGTGTGTGTGTGTGTGTGTGTGTGTGTGTATAATATATAGATGGGTGCAACCTGTATCTATTGTCTGACTCACTCTGGCAGGCACACCAGCAAAGCAACGTCAGCACACTTTCAATGCTAGTGTGTGTGTGTGTGTGTACTGCATTCACACGTAAAAAAACGCTGAAAATAATACACTTGTAGCTGATTCAAATATATTTTATTTTTCTGAAAAAAAAAAAAAGCTCCTAAGGAACAAACTGTTGTGCCACCTTTGTTCTACAGTTGACACTATAAATAAAAAACCTGAGTACAGCAGATGTGTTAATAGAATATATACAACTTATTTTCCAGATGTTTTAGCACCGACGTTGCTATCACTTTTGCTCTTGATAGTTTTTTTAGGAGTTAAGGAGGAGTTAAAGGGGCCACTTCAACAATTTTACCCATGAGAATCCGTTTACTTATCATGAAGAAGAGCACTACTCAGCCCGTGGAAACAGTTGTATAATGTTTTCTGTGGCTCTAGAGGAGCTTTGTCAAATTACCCCGGCGATGTCATAGTGATGTCATCACGGTTATCTCGGTTTAGGGTTGCAGATTTCAAATTCAAAACAGAAAGCCTTGCATTAAAAAGCAAACATGGAGTGTGAAAGATGTGGGTGTTTAAGGAGGGTGTAATGAAAGACGCTACATTGTGTTGAATTGTGGGGGTTGTTTGATTCGACATTTTCAGAGCTCGGGCTAAAAGTCGGGATACCTCGGCCTCCACTGGCTCAATTGTGCCTCTCGTAAGTCCCCCAACTTTTTGAAAGTGAGACTGAGAATAAGCTGCACAGACGTAAAAGACTCATTCATTCTCACTGACTCTGAACTGCTGCTTGTACCCGACAATTATTTTGACTGTTTGACATAATATTCGAGGACGTAACCCATATCCTAAACAAAAAACGGATAAACAGTGCTGGATAACATTTCCATCACATTTTGTACCATTTTGTACCTCTCTGGGGTTTTACATGTACCCTTAAGCTTTTACTCCATGAGGCTGTTTCCTGTATGAGAAGGCCTCAGCAACGGGTAAGGTAGGAGGAGGGAAGACATTTTAAAAAAGGGATATATTCTTTGCAGTAGGTTGAACACCTCTGAGCTGATCTAACATGTGAAATCAACTTTTAAAGGTCCTTAAATGAGCTCTCCACCATGTTAGCATTGCACTCCTACATTATCAAAAAGAAAAATCTAAATTGGTGCAGCAGAACCAGAGATATGTCTTTTTTTATTTCATGCATTATTCTTGTCAAAACCTGGCGCCTACATTACCCACAATGCAACTCAACCACCGACAGTTCGGTTGGAGATTCAGGTGTGTTATGCTCGTAGATCACTTCTTTTTCTTTTTCTAATTTTCAAACTACAACCACCTCTGCTTCAAGTGTAGGGATGTCATGCGAACCCAAAATTCTGAAAACGTGATGGTACACATTTTTCTACAGTACCTACCGCAGGCACCGTCAGGTCTCAAGACTAACAGTGTTCTGTCGTACCGGGGACGATAGAAAACGTGTTTGGGACACAGTAAACTCACTATCGACGCATCCAGGGGACGTACCCTATTTTTCCCTGATAATGCTACATTGTGGTCAACAAATCCATGTATCAATCGGCAGGATGAGATCTAGCTAACGTTGGCGGTCAGCAGCCGGTAAGCAGCACAGTCCTGTACCGAGATAACTGCTACCGTTACCGGGAGGTGCAAAAGAATTACATTATGATGTGTTCAGGCTTTATTCAGTAAAAATGAGTATTGGGTGAAGGTAAATTCCAACGTTATCATGATGGGTTCAAATATCATTCATTCATTCATTATCCCATTCGGGGCCGCGGGGCACCTGTTGAACTTCCTCACAAACACCAGAATGCAAACGGTACAAAAGGAGTGGATGTTGAAATACATGGGATTTATTGTTTTACTTTTGTTTTTTACCGTGGTATCGAATTGGTATCGAGAATCGTGGAATTTGTTCTGGTAATGGTATCGACTATAAGTTTC
Organism: Sebastes fasciatus; assembly: GCF_043250625.1. Taxonomy (NCBI): domain Eukaryota; kingdom Metazoa; phylum Chordata; class Actinopteri; order Perciformes; family Sebastidae; genus Sebastes; species Sebastes fasciatus. The sequence goes on along the minus strand of NC_133807.1, from coordinate 2,678,793 downwards.
TGATATGGTGACATCCCTACTCAGATGACATCACTGGAGGCACTTTATCAAAAGTCTGCATACAACATTCTGCTTTCTTGCCCATTGTTGTATGTACAATTTTTTTTTTTACTTTTATCTGCTCCAGATGGGTTTTATAAGTAAAAAAAGCCTTTTGACAAAAAAAAATCTATGGACACAAACATTGTTTGGACAGTACTTTGTGAATGGCGGGTAGAATGTGCCGGAGCTACAGAAGTAAATCCTCCCATTAATGTCCTATAGGACTTCCGTTGCTCCGTGTTCTTTTACAAATTACAAAAACACCCTCTCATGGCTCATTTCAGTGTTTGTCTGATATTGATGTTTTTTTGTTTTAAAAGGTTATCAGCCTTTCAGTGTTGTTCCCCTCTAACATGGTGCCTGACCTGTCAAACAGTCCTGTTTTCTGTCAGGTTAAAGCCCAACATATCTTAAAGTTTGCCGTGTTGGTGTGGTGGGCTTTAATTTGCTGCGAAGCCCGGAAAATGTCAGTAGTATTCCGTTTTAGAGGGGAAATGCTGCGTCAGAGGCCCTTTCCAGAAGAAGAATTTATGGAAGACTGGAAGGGAAGTTTTTTTTTGGCATAAATACGGTCATATTTAAAAAATATTAAATATACAAAATATCATCTGTTATCTGTGATTTAAAATAAGAATTCAGTCTCAGCACTGAAAAAGACATATCAATCGCTCTAATCTCCACGAGTTCAATCAGTTCATAAACTCCGGAGGCCAGCACTTGTTTTCAATCCACGTTTACTGTAGAAAAGCCTGTTTGACAACATATGTGTCGGGTTTAACAGTCATGACTCGTGTCTGACGATCACTGTCGGGTGTTTCTGTTCCCAACGGCGCTCCAAAAAAAGAATTCCCCTCAGTGTTTAAGCGCGGGGCTCCTGTTGTGCAGTCCATGTTTCAGCGTCAGTAAACGGCTCCCAGACTATGTGTGGCCGACGCCCCCGTTGACGGTGCGAGGTGCGTCGGGCCCGACTGTAGCAGACCTAAATGTGCGCCCTGCTGCTCGTACCAGTTCTGGTGTGTGTACTCTCCCATGCAGGCGGGCGAGGAATCCACAGGAGGCTGATAGGGACCCTGCCCTCTGCTGGTCGGATCCATCACTGCACTGCTCTTGATGCTGCTGCCGCTGTTGCTGTTGCTGTTGCTGTTGTTGTTGTTGTTGTTGTTGTTGTTGTTGCTGCTGTTGTTGTTGTTGCTGTTAGTTTTGCCATTACTGTTTTCCCACACGGCCGGGGATGGAGGAGAGTTGCAGGCCATGGAATCGCTGGCGTCTGGACTGTGTTCAAGAGGAATTTCCCCGAGTGGAAACTCTCCGTTCTTGTAGAGCTTCTTAAACTTGGAGCGACGATTCTGGAACCAGATTTTGACCTGGAAGAAAGAGTATCAACTGTTGAGGCAACTTAAAGGGGAAATATTATAAAAAAGTGAGATTTATAAAGCAGGCTTAAGTCCTATATAAATACTGTGAAAGTATCGAAAGGTTCAATCCACAGAGACATACACACAGCCCGTATTCAGAAACTCTGAAGAAAGAAATGCGCAAAAACGGAGCGTTTCAGACAGAGGGTGAATACAGGCATATTCATGCCGACACTATGAGGAAAATAAAGTTTTTTTTTAACATTACAGCATGTAAACATGTTCTAGTAGAAACACAAAATACAAGTATGATCCTGAAAATGAGCATAATATGGGACCTTTAATGCAATATTAATTTCCAATACTCACTCTTGTGTAAGGGTGTAAGAAAATACTGATACATATTTCCTGGACTTATTTCACCCATCAGCTGCTATATACAATACTGACTTAACCGTACAATAATTTGTGCAATAATTCAACTGTGCAATACTGTCTTTAATTCCGGCTTTATACTGTAGATACAAGAAATATTCTTATTAATTTACTATTCTGGCATTTATATTTAACACACTTAATAGATCCTACTTCTCAGTATGTTGTGTTTGTGTTGCACTATGGTTCTTTGTTATATATTGCACATCTTAATGCAAATATTTGCACATGTTTCATATTTTTTATATTCTCATTTTCTTATTGTTAATTTTAGTACTTACTTATATTTCTTTACATATATTTTGTTCACATTGTAGCATTATGTACATAATTGACATGTTACATACTCATTTATTTCTTACATTTCTTATGTTTGTACAAGAGTAACTGTAACGCTGACCCCCCGGTGTCAATAAAGTATTTCTGATTCTGAGTATATTATGTTTTGTGATACTGTATCAATTCTCAAATACACTATTGATTTTTAATTAACATTTGGAGGCATCTACAATTCTGCCAGGTGGCTCCACACACCAGAGGCCTCTACTACGAAGATTTGTGGTTAGCGAGGTAACTTCAGGGTTTTCCGTCCTACGAAGCTGGTTCACTTCTTACCGGGGTAGATCGCCATGGTAACTTATGCAAAACAGCTAACCTGCTCCGGAGCAGGTTATGTTCCAGATAAGAGATCAACTCGTATAAAAGCACCGCCTGCCGACAAATCAGAGCTCAGTGCGGTGACTATATGATAATATTAAAGACATATGAAGAAGTTTAATTCATAATACAGGTGGAAAATAACACAGTTTAAACTGACAAATGCAGGAATGACAGCTGGATTTATGCTGTGGGTGTTTACCGCTTTGAATTATATTTTTATATTTATTATTTTACTTGTTCTTGAGTCTGTTTCACACCGCCGGAAACGGGGACGCAGCTGGAGAAGACAGAAATAGTCATACACGCCGTATCGAAATGAATGGATATAATGAGGTGTAAAAGTGAACCGAAACAGTTTAAAGTTAAAACCAAAACAATGACCTGAAAGGTGCTAAAACGCTCTGTAATGCTGAGGGGTAACTGCAGAGTTCTCTGTGGGTTCGTCAGTACAAGTGACTGCTTTGAAAGTCGCTTAATCATTTGATCCATTGTTAATATATAAAAAAAAAAAAAACTAATTTAGCTTCTTTTAGCTCATTGTTTTTGGTTCTTTCCCTATAAACTCTACTTTTAACAATCTTGTTTCCAAGGCAGCCGTTTTCAGTGAAAAAGCTCTGGTAAAGCCGCCGTGCACTACCTGCCCAGCACAATACAGCAGACTGGCAAAGTCTGCAACTAGCTGGTGGCAACGTAGCTGAGCATTTAGCAGCTAAAGAGACAGATATTGTTTCTCAGGTGATGGTGGTGACCAAAAACAGAGTTAAAAGTGAGCGAATATTCAGGTATTCAGGTGGCCAGAACCACGACTCCAACTGAATACTAATGTTGTTTCATTACTACAGGATGTGTTAATAGGCACTTTGTTTGCCGACACACTGGCCATAACAATGTTCCCCACTTGTTTTCAGTTCAGTTCCTTAATCTAAACTATTCCTCAAATGGATCTACTAATCAGTTGTTGCCAAAAAATAACATCCTCTGAAAATGTTTTTGTCATACTAAATAAAGCATGTTACAATAAATGCTGTGTACTAGTCATAAACCAGGTAACTAGTAAGTAATATTTAACTTCCATAAACAAGATATCATCTAAGAACAGTTATTGGCCAGCAGAGGTGATGTCACAGAACAGATTACAGCTCATTGAAATGTAATATTATGATAATATGAGAGCTATTGTCATTTGTATAAACAATAATGACTCCATGAGAGCATCAAACCAGACGACATGACAATCATACATTTCAAGTTATTGCTCATGCCTTTTGTTTTCATAAAGCGTGTGTATGCAACCCAAGCATAACACTGAACAATGATTTACAGCAGCCGTGATAAAACAACCTGCACCGCAAGCTAAGAAGATAATTCATGTGGCAGTAAATCATTAAGGAAGGGTGAGTATGACTGCATAAACCATACTGACACAACAGTAACAACTCACAGGGCTGATAGGATCACTGTCTAATGCTCCGGCAAATAGATTTCTATTTTTATTATAAATTATTTTTATAGTATCTATGTTTTATTCTTAATTTATTTTGTTAAATGTTATCTTAATAGCCTAGTATGACCTTGTATTTTATATTATTGTATTTTAAAGGGGACATATGCTCATTTTCAGGTCCATACTTGTATTTTGGGTTTCTACTAGAACATGTTTACATGCTTTAATGTTCAAAAAACCCTTTACTTTCCTCATACTGTCTGCTTGAATATGTCTGTATTTAACCTATGTCTGAAACGCTCCGTTTTAGTACATTTCAATGGAATTGCAATGGAATTGCAACAGAATTGCGTTGCTAGGCAACAGCTTTGGTCCATGTTTACTTCCTGTCAGCTGATGTCATTCACATACACTGCAAAAGGATATAAACTGGGACACATTTAGAATGTTTACGTTTAAAACTTTGAAATGGTCTAAATATTGTAGATTTGTAACATCACAAATGGACAGAAATCCTGACAGCTTGTTTGAAAAAAAAAAAGGCTCAGTTTCTGAATACGGACTGTGTGTATTTCTCTGTGGATTAAGCGTTTCGATACTGCTTTATAATATAAGAGTCATGAAAATGTCACTTTTTACAATATGGGACCTTTAAGGTGCCAATATCAAAATTCTGAGAATATCTATTGCCTCTACACAGCTCTCAATATGGCCGAAGGCTTGCGCACAGGGCTTTCTGCCTGTAATCTCCCTGAAGACAAAACTTCTCCCATGTGCATGGGTTGCAGCTAACAGTGCTAACAGTGCTAACAGTGCTAACAGCGCCAACAATGAAAACCACAGTAAAAGTACTGACGGCGCTAACAGTGTTAACCTGGGGGTGAAATGGGGGGGGTGGGCGCTACGTTGTCAGCTGTAACCGCTGTATAAGCACAGTGCAGAGCAGCGGCTGTGAGCTAGCCGTTATTTCCTGCTATATTAATGCTCTGAATATCTTACGGAGCACCATTAAGTTTATTCCATTATTCTGCAGTCAAAAGAGATCTCGCAAATTATATTTTAGTTAGAACTGTCAAAGTTAACACGATAATAATAATAATAATAATAATGTATTAACACAAATTCCTATAACGCCACTGATTTCTTTAACCCATTAACACAACTTGCAATTTTTAAGTTGTAGCGGGCTAAGTTTTAAAAATCTCATATTAAGGTTCATTTTAAACAGATAAAAAATGTGTGATTAATTTGCGAGTAAATATTGTAATCGATTGACAGCTGTAATTTGAGTGTAACCTATAGCTTTAAGATACAGTATTGTGGACCTTTTCACCTCCTCTTCAACATTCTTCATACTCATTCGTATGTTCACCAGGAGACTTCATTCAAGCACTACAACTGTTTACAGAGCACATACGTCAAATATCTCTGGCACTTCAACTAAACTGTCTGCTTTCATCTTCTACACATCAACTCACACAACTATTTTTTTTCCATTTTTCACTGTAAACATTTTGAGTTCTGTCAATCCATTTGCTGATACTTCAACTACTTTCGATGCACTTAAACTATTCCCGGCGCTTCAAATTCAACAGAAATTTCAATTGCTTTCATCGCTGATAAATTAAACTGACATTTAAACTGCTTTAATCTCTTCTAATCTCTTTGAATGACAGTTCAGCTACTTTCATCTTTCACGCTTCATATGACGATTGAGCTACTTTCAGTGTTTCCTTACAGTCTGACGACTACCTAACGGGGCTTAGATTTGAAAGTAAATCGTTGACTGTTTCCGGCTCTTACACACAAAAGATATTTCAAACCCTTTCAGGGCTTCAACTTCAACTGACACTTTGACTACTTTGAGGGCTTCAACTTAAACTGCAACTCCCATTCAACATCTGACACAGGGCCGGCTCCAGCCCTTTTGGTGTCCAAGGCGAAATCCGGATTTGGAGCCCCCCCCCCTTAGGGTTTGTGTTCAACCCCCCAGAACCCTAACTCTAGCCCCGTAAACCACAACACAATCAGACATCACAATGGTGTTAAGACAAAGATTAAGATTTGTATTTTCATAAATAACTGTATTTATTATAATATAAATAAACATCTGGTCCCTGATATTGTTGGCTAAAAAGTGTTTTGTCAGTTTCGCTACACTTTACACTTTTATTAACAAATAAGTATTAATAAGGCAGATGAAAAAGTGTGAGAAAGAGAGTTACAGGGGTGAAAAGTGTATTTATGTATGTGTTTCTTTCTTTATTCGTTTGGTTTGTTACCTCAATGCAGAAAATGAAGAAGGGCACCAGCACATTTTTTTTTTTCTAAAAAAAATATTTTAGCGGGCGACCAGCGCCCCCCCAGAAGGTGGCGCCCTAGCTGACTGCCTATATGGCCTATGCCTTGAGCCGGCCCTGACCTCACAGACAAAAAAATAACATTTTAAAGGTCCCATATCATGCTCAGTTTCAGGTCCATACTTGTATTTTGTGTTTCTACTAGAACATGTTTACATGCTGTAATGTTAAAAAAAAAACTTTATTTTCCTCTTACTGTCTGCCTGAATATACCTGAAACGCTCCGTTTTAGTGCATTTCAAAGGAACTGCAACGGAATTGCAACAGAATTGCGTTGCCTGGCAACAGTTTGGGTCCATGTTTACTTCCTGTCAGCTGATGTCATTAACATACACTGCAACCAGGAATAAACTGGGACACATTTAGAATGTTTACGTTTAAAACCGTGTAATGGTCTAAATATTGTATATTTGTGACATCACAAATGGACAGAAATCCTAACGGCTTGTTTCAAACGCACAATTTCTGAATACGAGCTCTGTGTATTTCTCCGTATATTGAGCGCTTCGATACTTTCATATTATTTATAAAGCACTTAAACCTGCTTTACAATATATAAGACATGAAAATCTCACTTTTTATAATATGGGACCTAAGACATTTGAAATTGTTTACACCTGTGATCTGCAGTGTAAGAGAGCACGCACTTTGTTTCTTCTCTCATTTAAACTGAAGTGTACTGTCGGTGTTCCCTGCAGCCTCACCTGCGTCTGTGTGAGGCCCATCTGTGCGGCCAGCTCGGCCCGCTCCGGCAGGGCCAGGTACTGCGCCGACTGGAACCTCCTCTGCAGGACCGCCAGCTGGTAGCTGGAGTAGATGGTCCGGGGCTTGCGCACCTTCTTGGGCTTCCCGTTGACCATCCGAACCTCCACGTCTGGTTCCTCTTTCACTGTGGGAGGAAACCATAAAAAAAAGCCATGTAATATTCCTGCAACACTCCTGTGGGGGGGACTTTTAGTTTGTTTGTGGAACCTCCCAGTCAAAACGATCACAGTGCTGTTCTTCTTCTTTGATCTTATAAAGTGTGACACGACCCGTATGAGACTTCGAACGATTAAATTAACTTTTCTACATGGCAGTTTGTGCCGAGAAGTTGTAGCACAAAAATAGCCACGGCCACTACATCCCCGAAATTTCAAAGAAATTCCGCCAGCAGCAGAACTTGTAATTTTGGTCGGAGTGTCTCCCACAGCCGGGGAGGGAGACAGAGATTTATAGGTGCTTTTCATGTAGCCTGGAGGCCCGCTTGTATACATCTCGCCCCGTTTCAGCTCTTATTCTTGTATCCAAATCCTTTTTCTGGTCTTATTTTAGATAAACAGCCAACCTGACTCAAATACATTTGTTCACATTTGATCAACACATATATTTGTATCACCTTAAGATGGGGAAACAATACAATTTAAAAATCTATTCTAATTTGTATAGGAAATGCAATGCAATATATTTCATATGCATTTATACCTATTTACAAATTGTGTGTTTTTATTTATATTATTTACTGACCACATTTGAATTTAGATATTTTTAAATGATCATAATTTAAAAAAAAAGAGATAATTAGTGGCTGAAGGGCTGTCAAAGTTAACGCGATAATAACGCGTTAACGCAAATTTGTTTTAACGCCACTAATTTCCATAACGCGTTAACGCAACTTGCGATTTTTAGGTTGTAGCGGGCGCAAACCTGATGAATCCATCGGTACCAACCATGTCATGCTAGCTTGTTGGGAAACAACGCTCCAAACTTCCGCTTCATTTTGGCGAGGAAAAACTGGCATGGCCATTTTCAAAGGGGTCCCTTGACCTCTGACCTCTGAACTTGCAATTTTTAGGTTGGATGCTGGCACCGTATGAAACTTGAAAACTTAAGGACTCCATTGGTACCAACCATGTCCTACTAGCTTGTCATGAAGGAGGTTAAATAACGCTCCAAACTTCCGCTACATTTTGGCGAGGAAAAACTGTCATGTCCATTTCCAAAGGGGTCCCTTGACCTCTGACCTCTAGATATGTGAATGTAAATGGGTTCTATGGGTACCCACGAGTCTCCCCTTTACAGACATGCCCACTTTATGATAATCACATGCAGTTTGGGGCAAGTCATAGTCAAGTCAGCACACTGACACACTGACAGCTGTTGTTGCCTGTTGGGCTGCAGTTTGCCATGTTATGATTTGAGCATTTTGTTTTATGCTAAATGCAGTACCTGTGAGGGTTTCTGGACAATATCTGTCATTGTTTTGTGTTGTTAATTGCTTTCCAATAATAAATATATACATACATTTGCATAAAGCAGCATCTTTATCCACTCCCATGTTGATAAGAGGATTAAATATTTGACAAATCTCCCTTTAAGGTTCATTTGGAACACATTACAAATGTGTGATTATTTTGCGATTAATTGTGATTAACTATGGACAATAATGCGATCTATTTTAAACAGCCCTTCTATTTATCTCTGAGTTTAATTCGTCACCTATTTGTGTATTTGTTTGCTGGTTATTTGTGCGGGCGTGGCCACGGGCCTTGCATGATAAGAAGCCTTGTCGGGTGATTCAAAGGCCAAGGCTGACTGACATGTCGTGACACCTGATGTGCGCGGCTGCGGGCCAAAGTCCCCCGGGGCCAATTTCCAGGAGTCAACTCCCAACTGGAATGTCAAAAACAGTACACCAGTCTGTCGAGTTTGTTTTCCCTCTCTGTCGTTTGCACAGAGACGTCTTCCAGGCTTTTGAACGCAGTCTAGCTGTAGGGGCACTTCTGTTTAAGTTAAAGAGCCAAAATGATGTTCCAAATGTTGTCTCTAGTGGTCTTGTGATATTTATTTATGGAAGGGTTAGGGTTAAGGTTAGACTGTTTAGGTTGCCTTTGTAGTGCACATAAACCAACAAGTGTTGCCTGTTAATTACTTCTTCATTCCTGATATACAGTAGCCTAGGTGAAGTTAAAATGCCACTCGCTAGAACTAGGCCATGGCTTCCATCCAAAGACCTTCAGGCTGATCTCCATTTTCCTATCAAAATAAATCTGAAAGAAGCTCAAAGACGAGATGATTGGCAGGTGTGCTTCCATTTACAGTGAATAACAATGAGACACACAACAGCAGCAGCAGCTAAGTGAATTTACCCCCGTCAAACTCGAAGCTTTGTTTTTTTCCCTCTATACAAACTATTCTCCTGCAGGCTGAAGCTTTATCTCGCCAGCAATGATCTCCTGTTTCCTCTTCGCCCTCTGACACCTCCCCCCGCTCCTATAGGCTACCTTTCTCTCAAACTTTGAGTCGCAGGTATTTTCTTCTGGAAACTTTAAGTGCATGGCGGAGCTGGTTAACACTTGTACAAATCTGGGACATCCCTGGCAATAAGAAGCTGCTCCACTTACAGTAAAAGACAGACTGGGTTCATTCGTGAGTCCTTCCTTTCAGTTAAATCAAATAAAGATTCTACTTCTGACTAGTAGCATGAGGAGAGTACAAACCTCACCTGGCTGTCACAACTACTGTATATCGAACTCCCCATATGAAGGTACTGTGTGAGTGGGAACCCAGAATTCACATCCTTTTCAAAGCTTTACAGTCTGAAAGGTAACACGTCACTAACCTTGAATATTGTACATTTGCAATTAATTTAGATACAGTTCTGAAGAAATACATTATAGCTGAAAATATTCTTATAAACATCTGTGACATCAGCCCAGTCGCACAGCAGTTCATGAAATAGTCTCGAAATTAAATGTAACTGTTGATAGGTGTACATACTGTAGACACCAATTTCACATCTTTTTTGTGATGGTCAGGAAAAAAATCAATTTGTACTTGATCCACGCAACCCAGAAGTATAGAGAGCGGCAAATGTTGCATAGGGAAGAGGTCGGGGGCGGGGGGTCAAACACAGGACGTTCGCCCAGGAGACCGGTGTTCGTGTCCCGTGTGAAAATACAAGTCAAAGTTGATTTATTCGTCTCGTAACTTCCATTCTTAAGTTACGCCACTTCCAGTGTTATTTTAACCCAAACCGTGATCTTTTCCTAAACCTAAGTAGTTCTGTTTCCTAAGCCTAACCAAGTAGTTTTATTTAAAAAAAAAAACTGGGAGCAGAAATTGACACGTGCGTCAGTTGTTGCTGGACATTGGTAGAAAAATGCATGAAAAATACATTGCTGAAAGTTGTCCTGAGTCTCTATGGACAGGAATTGAATAGATTAAAATTCGTGACTCTTTTACGAACTGCCGGTGACACATATGTTTTTTTGAACAGGGAGACACTGTGGCAGGTTCTATGTATATAGAGGTATATGTATATACAGTGTGAGGTATTGGACTGTATATACATATAGTGTGTATAGAGCGTCTCCCCTACTTCTATTAACTCAATACCATAAATACACTGTAACTGTGACTCCACTACTCATCTTCTACTGAAGGACATTAACAGAGCATCAGTTCATTGTTCCAAAACAATGTATAAAATGCGATGTGAATAGTTTAGGACAGCAGTGGAAACGTTTTCTCCGTGCGTAAAACCCGTGCGTAATGATTGGGTTTCTATGTCCAGACATGAGCACAGCCATTCATCAGCCTCAGAGGGGGGGGGGGGGGGCAATGTGGTTTTAAGACACATACTGAGATACAGTTCTTTTTGAAAATGATCCGATATTAATATGTAACCGGTGATCAGTCACTTCTACTCATGCACGGAAACTAACTTGTCCTCTCGGGTCCAACTCACCGTCCTGCAGCGTCGCGTGCACCTCCCTGCTGAACGCGCCGTGCTCCCGGTACGCTGCGTGGGGGTACGGGTACTCTGCCTTGGCGACCACCGGGTAGGCCCCGCCGGTCCCCAGCCCGTGCAGGTTGTAGTGGTGGTGGTACGCGTACGGGTTCATGTGCTGCGCGGAGTACTGCTGCTGCTGCTGCTGCGCCGGGTACAGGTCGTGCGCGCCGTGGAGCGCGCTCTGTCCGCTGTAGAAGCCCATGTCTGTGGACGAGGACTCCGGCAGGGTGGGGGACTCCTTGGTGGTGGAGATGGAGCTGCCAGCCATGATTGGGAGGGGGGGCTTCTTCTCCTCGAAGACAGGTGGACACTGTCCGTTCATGTCTCTCTGCTGTCCAATTTAAAGTCTCTGAAGCAGCAGTGTTGAGAACGAGATGAGGTCTCCTCTCAGTCTGGAGCTCAAACCAAACAGCAGCCAGGCTGTCCACCGTGGCGGCGCCCAACCCAACTACAGCTCCTAATTACAGGGCGCGCCGAGCTGAGCCGAGCCGAGCCAGGCAGGACGAGAAGGGGGGTGGATGTCTCCTTCCTCATTGGCTCGTCTGCTCGCTGCCTGTAGAGGCCCTGAGGCCAGCCAGCGCTGCCTTTCTGTCTTTCTGTCTGCCTGTCTGTCTGCTTGTCTGCCTGTCTGTCTATCTGTCTGTCTGTCTGTCTGTCTGCTTGTCTGTCTGTCTGTCTGCCCGCCTGTCTGTCTATCTGTCTGTCTGTCTGTCTGCCTGTCTGTCTGTCTCTCTGTCATCTGCCTGTCTGCCTGTCTGTCTGTCTGTCGCCTGTCTGTCAGTCTGTCTGTCTGTCTGTCTGTCTGCCTGTCTGTCTGTCTGCCTGTCTGTCTATCTGCCTGTCTGCCTGTCTGTCTGTCTGGCTCCCTGTTTCTTCCCCACACTAACCTCCAGTAAGCCTCTCCTCAGGCCTCCACCACAGCCCGTAAAGTCCTCTAACTAACATTTAGCTCGACAACAAGAGGCCGTCAGCAGCAGAGCAGATCACGATGTAGCAGACTGAACCCAGGCATAATGGTGCTGAGATAAGGAGTGTTTACGCATTAGCTTTACGGTGCTGCCTCCCATTCAGATGCAGATACAGACTGTGTCGACCCATGTTGGGACTTATTTACACTTAATCAGGGCTCACTTAAAAAAAAGTCTTTCTATGTGTTGACTGGGCCCCAGGGGAGAGAAGCAGCCATAAACTGAGCCTGCAATCAACTTTAGGTGCATATAAGGACACTGTAGCCATGAAGGCCACACCACAAGGACTACTACCACACTGTAAAAAGACTTAAAGGTCTATCATGCTCTTTTTCAGGTTCATACTTGTATTTTGTGTTTCTACTAGAACATGTTTACATACTGTAATGTTCAAAAACCCTTTATTTTCCTCATACTGTTGGCCTGAATATACCTGTATTCACCCTCTGTCTGAAACACTCAGTTTTAGCGCATTTTGACGTAATTGCAACAGAATTGCGTTGCTAGATAACAGCTTGGGTCCATGTGTACTTCCTGTCAGCTGATGACATTCACATACACTGCAACCAGGAATGAAATGGGACACATTTAGAATGTTTACGTTTGAAATTGTGTCAAGGGTCTAAATATTGTATATTTGTGACATCACAAATGGACAGAAATCCTGACAGCTTGTTTCAAATGCAGAGTTTCTGAATAGGGGCTGTGTGTATTTCCCTGTAGATTGAGCGTTTCGATACTTTCACAGTATTTACATAGGACTTTAGCCTGCTTTATAATATAAAAACATGAAAATCTCACTTTTTTATAATGTGGGACCTTTAATCTATATAAAAGAAAATTGTAATTTACTGCAGTGGAAAGTCAAATCTGACTACACGTACCCTAAATATATCAAATATAACATTTGCCTTTTTCAATTTCCTTTTGAGAAGATAGAAACAGTCTCGCTCCACACTACAAATAATAATGACTGCAACAAAAAATACATGTTGTACACAAAGAAAGAACAATATCCATGTGACTGAAAGGTTTAGGAGTTTCCATCAATACAATGACATCATCTCACCTCCAGATGTCACTGTTGACTCTTTACATGAAAGTAGTTCTCAGGAAGGATTGGCAACAAAATGTCAAGTGCATTAAATGCACTGATTTAAAAACAGATTTTGGAAAATATGTATCTAATCAAAATGAGAAAAATAAGTTGTTATTAACCCTCTGAGACCCACAATAGACCAGTTTTTTGTCCTTTTTGGAGGGGTCCAGGGGGTCTTTAGGGGGAGATAGCAGGTCAACAGTAGATGTCACATAGAAGTGGTGTACATCATCTGAAAGCTGGAAACCTGAAGATTAATCTGAGATGCTGCTCAGCACTGTGTGTCAAGTTGTTCTACTCATAAATTAGAAATAAACATGAATGAATGAATTAAAATGAATTGTAAAAGTGTATAAGGGTTTAGAACATTATGATAGAAGTATAGGATGGTCATCCTCATGCTCTATTATGTCTCATAAGTTGTTGCAGCAATTTATGGGCTGATACCATTTGTTGCACAGATTTGGTGCTAAATTTAATAATTTTTAACCTATCGAGAACTGATAAAAATGATCAATAATCCCTCCAAAATACCACATTAAGACACCAAGACCTTGAGGAACACCATAGAAATCATAGAAAGGGATCGAAAACTTTTGACATTTGGAGATTTCTGCAAGAATTAAATTTTTTGGCGACTGGATGGAGAGCACTTCTGTTCTGGAATCTGCTCAGAGACCCCCTTATTGTCAATCTAGCTAGGAGAGCCATCCATCCTCTGAATTCTCTAGGCCTCTAGTTTGATACATCCATCCTCTGAATGCTCTAGGCCTCTAGTTTGATCCATCCATCCTCTGAAAGCTCTAGGCCTCTAGTTTGATCCATCCATCCTCTGAAAGCTCTAGGCCTCTAGTTTGATCCATCCATCCTCTGAATGCTCTAGGTCTCTAGTCTGATCCATCCATCCTCTGAATGCTCTAGGCCTCTAGTTTGATCCATCCATCCTCTGAATACTCTAGGTCTCTAGTTTGATCCATCCATCCTCTGAATACTCTAGGTCTCTAGTTTGATCCATCCATCCTCTGAATGCTCTAGGTCTCTAGTTTGATCCATCCATCCTCTGAATGCTCTAGGTCTTTAGTTTGTGGCTGTAAAGTTTCATGAGGCTGTGATTATCCTAGAGCTCACCACAGGTCATTATATACAGTGAGGTCAAGTTTCAAAAAATGGTCTCACTACAATGAAATGGCTCCTATGGGGTCTAGACCACCCCCACGACCAGTCCAGATCGATGGGGACGAGGTGGAGGTCGTGGGTACCTACAAGTACCTCGGGCTGCAGCTGGACAACCAACTGGACTGGACAATAAACACTGACCACCTCTACAGGAAGGGCCAAAGGAGACTGTACTTCCTGAGGAGGCTGGGATCATTTAACATCTGCTCAAAACTCCTGCGGATGTTCTACCAATCTGTGGTCGCCAGCGTCCTTTTCTACGCTGTGGTGTGCTGGGGGGGGCAGCACAACTAAGAGGGACACCTCGAGGCTGGACAAGCTGATCAGGCGGGCCGGCTCTGTGGTCGCATGGAGATCGACACTCTGGTGACGGTGGCAGAGGAGAGAACACTCAACAGACTGCTGGCCATACTGGTCAACGCCAGCCATCCTCTGCACGCCGTCATCAACAAACAGAGGAGCACGTTCAGCGGCAGGCTGCTGCTCCCCAAGTGCTCCACTAGACAGACTCAGGAAATCCTTTGTCCTCCGAGCCATCACACTGTACAACACCTCTCTAGGGAGGAGGGGGACAAAGGAGGACGGTCTGCAGGACAGATAATAATGCACTATACTCACTTTTAACAGTCTCTTCTGTACTATATTCACTTTTTTTAAAAGTCGTTTATCACAGTTGTTACTCTGCACTATATTCAGTTTTAACAATTTTCTTCATCTCCTGGTATTTTTATATCTGGTATATTTTTTGTACTTTTTACTACTAACTTTTTTACTGCCTTTTTACTAACATGTTTGCACTTAGCACTACGGAACTGTGATGCTGGAAACTGGAATTTCCCTCGGGATTAATAAAGTAACTATTTATCTATCTATCTATCTATCTATCTATCTATCTATCTATCTATCTATCTATCTATCTATCTATCTATCTATCTATCTATCTATCTATCTAACATCATCACACATGAATACAGTTGGGCTCATTGGAGTCTCAGCTTTACAGTGAGACCCAATTTATGTGATTCAAGACTGTTCAGGGACCCCTGTAGGTAGAAATATTAAAATACACCATTTTAAATCAGGAGACAATAAAACATTTATACTGCAGGAAAAAAACTGCATGTGATGATCATAAAGTGGGCATGTCTGTAAAGGGGAGACTCGTGGGTACCCATAGAACCCATTTACATTCACATATGTTGAGATCAGAGGTCAAGGGATCCCTTTGAAAATGGCCATGAGAGTTTTTCCTCGCCAAAATGTTTCCAAACTTTGGGGCGTTATTTAACCTCCTTCCCGACAAGCTAGTATGACATGGTTGGTTGGTACCGATGGATTCTCTAAGTTTCTTTCTAGTTTCATATGATACATTAGCTCTAGCTCTAAAACTGAACCTGTAGTAGTTCTCAGGGGGTTAACCCCTAAGCAGCAGACACTGACTCAAGTAGAGTTACAAGTGTATTTTGTTATGCATGAATTCTTGTCCGAAGCATTGGTTCCCCATCAGACGAGCTCAAGCACACGCCACCTACACCGCCCGCTGTGTTCCAAATGTGTTCATTTAAAAAAGTGGACGTTATTATAGTACAAACCTCTTAATTAATAGTAGATATTGTTACATATTTTTTTCATATAATTGAATGTTTAGGTCGGGGTGGTGACTTTAGAGTGGAAGAAGCATTAAAGGTGCAATGTGTAAGATCTGGCCACATGCTCCAAACCAACAGAGCAGCATTTCACCGTTATACTGGGTCCATCCAATGTAAATCTACAAGCAGTAGTTATAATTCTTTAAAAAAAACAAAAGCCAACTACTAGCTAACAGCAGGGCAAGAATACGTACAATTCAACCAAACTGCTGAAACTCTGAGTGCTGGTCTAAATACAGACGTAGGCAAAGTTGTTGGTAACGTTCCGTTAAAGAGAGAAAAACCCACAATGGTCACTGAAATAACTTGAAACTGACAAAAGTAATAATAAATAAAAATTCACTGAAAATTAACTAATGAAAATCAGATATTGTTTTTGAATTATGGTTCAGCAGAATCATTTAAAAAAACAAACTAATGAAACTGGCCTAGACAAAAATGATGGTAACATTAACTTAATATTTTGTTGCACAACCTTTTGAGGCAATCACTGCAATCAAGTGATTTCTGTAACTCTCAATGAGACTTCTGCACCTGTTGACAGGTATGTTGGCCCACTCCTCGTGAGCAAACTGCTCCAGCTGTCTCAGGTTTGAAGGGTGCCTTCTCCAGACTGCATGTTCCAGCTCCTTCCACAGATGTTCAATAGGATTTAGATCCGGGCTCATAGAAGGCCACTTCAGAATAGTCCAATGTTTTGTTCTTAGCCATTCTTGGGTGTTTTTAGCTGTGTTTTGGGTCATTATCCTGTTTGAGGACCCATGACCTGCAACTGAGACCAAGCTTTCTGACACTGGGCAGCACATTTCACTCCAGAATGCCTTGATAGTCTTGAGATTTCATTGCACCCTGCACAGATTCAAGACACCCTGTGCCAGATGCAACAAAGCAGCCCCATAACATAACTGAGCCTCCTCCATGTTTCACATTAGGTACAGTGTTCTTTTCTTTGGATGCTTCATTTTTGCGTCTGTGAACATAGAGCTGATGTGACTTGCCAAAAAGCTCCAGTTTTGTCTCATCTGTCCAAAGGACATTCTCCCAGAAGCTTTGTGGCTTGTCAATATGCATTTTGGAAAATTCCAGTCTCGCTTTTTTATGATTTGGTGTCCTCCTGGGTCGTCTTCCATTAAGTCCACTTTGGCTCAAACAGTGACGGATGGTGCGATCGGACACTGATGTACCTTGACCTTGGAGTTCACCTCTAATCTCTTTGGTTACCATTCGTATTATCCGTCTCTTCAATATGTCATCAATTTTCCCCTTGCGGCCATGTCCAGGGAGGTAGGCTACAGTCCCATGGACCTTAAACTTCTGAATAATATGTGCAGCTGTAGTCACAGGAACATCAAGCTGCTTGGAGATGGTCTTATAGCCTTTACCTTTAACATGGAGGTCTATAATGTTCTTTCTCATCTCCTGAGACAACTCTCTCCTTAGCTTTCTGTGGTCCATGTTCAGTGTGGCACACACCATGATGCCAAACAGCACAGTGACTACTTTTCACCCTTTAAATAGGCAGACTGACTGATTACAAGTTTGAAGATACCTGTGATGCTAATTACAGGACACACCTTAGTTTAATATGTCCCTATGGTCACATTATTTTACATCTTTTCTAGGGGTACCATCATTTTTGTTCTGGCCAGTTTCATTAGTTTGTTTTTTAAAATGATTCTGTTGAACCACAATTCAAAAACAATATCTGATTTTCATTAGTTCATTTTCAGTAAATTTTTATTTATTATTACTTTTGTCAGTTTCAAGTTATTTCAGTGACCATTGTGGGTTTTTCTCTCTTTAACGGAACGTTACCAACAACTTTGCCTACGTCTGTAGCAATGCTATTTTACAATCTTCACGTGTGGCGTCGGCCTGTAGTTTAGCCATCTCTGTGTTCAATGTGCCGCTAAACGGGGGCTTTGCTGACGTTTTGGTGCATAATAAGTTGATATACAGTACATGTCTGAGGGAAATGTTGATATTCCCAATGGTCTCATCTTTTTCCTGTCATTATGTCTTTGCATTTCCTTCATTACGTTACCCGCTTGCTAAATTGTTAGCCTCTGTGCCTTCTAGACGCCGACAATAACCTTAGCGGCGGGGTTTTATCACAAATTAACCATTTGAACTCCCAAGCATATTGTGTACACGACTTCCCATGTTGGACCTGCAAGCTGAAGAGTTCCATTTGAAGGCATCATGAATCCAATAAACAGACAAAACATACACGGATTCTGTACCTTTAACGGGATTATTAAAGGTCCCATATTGTACAAAGTGAGATTTTCATGTCTTTTATATTATAAAGCAGGTTTAAGTGCTTTATAAATACTGTTAAACTATCAAAACACTCAATATACGGAGAAATACACACAGTCCGTATTCAGAAATTGTGCGTTTGAAACAAGCCGTTAGGATTTCTGTCCATTTGTGATGTCACAAATCTACAATATTTAGACCATTACACGGTTTTAAACGTAAACATTCTCAATTTGTCTATTTCCTGTTGCAGTGGATGTAAATAACATCAGCTGACAGGAAGTAAACATGGACCGAAACTGTTGCCTAGCAACGCAATTCTGTTGCAATGCGCTAAAACGGAGCGTTTCAGACAGAGGGTAAATGCAGGTATATTCAGGCAGACAGTAGGAGGACAATAAAGTTTTTTTTTTAACATTACAGCATGTAAACATGTTCTAGTAGAAACACAAAATACAAGTATGAACCTGAAAATGAGCATGATATGGGACCTTTAAGCCCTCGGGTCTTCTCATGTTGGACTGAGAGACTGGAAGCTACAGTGACTCACTATCGCCTCTCAAGGTACAAGTGTTTACGCCGTAACCTCTTTAAATCCTGCTGATAATGTTAGTTCATTTTATGAATGTTTTTGAACTAAAATTCTGACCAGATCTTACACATTGCACCTTTAAGTCACCATTTATCCATTACTTTTAGCAAACTGTTGGGACTTGTTTGCTTGCTAACTAGCTTTCATGCTCTCTCAATCATACTGTACTGTTAAGGTGTTTTTTTTTTTTCAATTAAATCTTTTTTAAATTAATTGCGCAACACCTTTTAATTACCAGGATCCTAAAATCAAACAACTTGCAGGTTTCATTTTTTTTTTATTAGCGTTTGTCTTTCTCTATGTCATATATGGTAAACCATCGAATCCTTGCAAAAATTTAAGTTCCCAAAAATGTACAGCATGATTTTCTTCGGCGAAACCCGCTCTCTTTTCCGCCCAAACAACTCAGAGTTTCCTCTCCGGTCAAGTCTCAAGCGTCAAAAGCACTTGGTTTGACTGACCGAGCTTTCGGTGGGGCGACGTTTATACAGTTCTTACGCATTATAAAAAAAGGGGGACAGTGTGATACATCGGGCCTTGGATGAACAGAGGTGCTTGGCAATGTTATATACAAACAGGAAGTGGGAGTGCAGGAGGGGTATAGGAGCCCCTCCCCCGTGTGTTGATGAATGTCCTCCTCTCCTTGTGGCATGGTCCCGAGTGGACAGAAGAGCAAATTCCCTGTATGGTCCACGAATCCCAGAATGCCTTGTGAGTGAGTGAGGGTGAAACGGGGTGAGGGGGCAAGGGTCGTAGTAAGGATGTGAAGAGAAGGGAGGGGTTGTTCTGATGACCGCCGTTGACTGTGGGCCGATTTCTTCAAAACCATCAGAGAAATTCAAACATTCAAGTTTCATGGCTGGTTGGCAAACTGAACAGAAAGGGTAGAATCCGGTGAGAGACAGAGACCAACCAACCAACCTACATTTACCCCCAATTACACTCCTTGTTTTTAATATATAATACATGTATGTATAAGTACTGTATACGTATTCTTTATTGTTATTTTACAAGATTCCCTGATGGCCAGCGCAGAGAGAAACAGGGAAAAAAAAGGTGGGAAAGGGAGGCTCGTCCAATTTGACATACAGTAGAAACCAGTGGTGGGAGGAGAAGAGAAGAGGGGCACAGTGCCTGAATTAGTTCACAGGGAGGAGCACATTGAGTCAGATCAACCCCAGTCAGATTGGGAGGAAGAGACGAGAGATGAGGGACAGCAGAGGAGGGAGGGAGGACTAGGAGGAGCGGCGCGTCCACTCCCGTCGCTGTGTTGTTCCGTCGGGTTGTCTCCGGTTGGTCAGCTGGTTTGTTTGCTTGCTGGGGTGTTAAAGTGTTTGTACTCTCCTCCTCCCCTCGTCCCTCCCCGGGTTGAAGTGAGCGAACGGCGGAGGTGTGACTGGCCCGCGGCGCTCCTGACAGGAGGACCGATGGTTTCGCTCTCTCTGAGGGGGAAGACAAAGACAGGGTTGAAGAAGACGTGTGTTTTTGGTAGGGCTGTCGGAGTTAACGCAATAATAACGCATATTCGTTTAACGCCACTAATTTCTTTAACGTATTATTGCAACTTGCGATTTTTAGGTTGGATGCTGGCACCATATGAAAATTGAAAACTTAAGGACTCCATTGGTACCAACCATGTCAACGCTCCAAACTTGCACTACATTTTGGCAAAGGAAAAACTGGCATGGCTATTTTCAAAGGGGTCCCTTGACCTCTGACCTCCAGATCAGTGAATGTAAATGGGTTCTATGGGTACCCACGAGTCTCCCCTTTACAGACATGCCCACTTTATGATAATCACATGCAGTTTGGGGCAAGTCATAGTCAAGTCAGCACACTGACACACTGACAGCTGTTGTTGCCTGTTGGGCTGCAGTTTACCATGTTATGATTTGAGCATATTGTTTTATGCTAAATGCAGTACCTGTGAGGGTTTCTGGACAATATCTGTCATTGTTTTGTGTTGTTAATTGATTCACAATAATAAATATATACATACATTTGCATAAAGCAGCATATTTGTCCACTCCCATGTTGATAAAAGTATTAAATACTTGACAAATCTCCCTTTAAGGTACATTTTGAACAGATAAAAAAATGTGTGATGAATCGCGATTAACTACTTTAATCAATTGACAACCCTAATTAGTATACATTGTAGGGACTGTGGATAGGCATGCACCGCTGGAAAAAGCAATTAAGTCTCATCTCAGGCTACATCCAAACTAATATCTCCGTGCACACGAGCGTTTTAGCACCGTTTCAGAAATAACCTCTGTCCATACTAATACGCCTGAAAACTCACATCACATCAGCATTCACGCAAAATTTTAATCGTCGCAAATCGTGCGAATAAACGCTTGCCTCCTGCGCATGTAGGCAGTGGTAGAATTACAGAATGCAGAATTTAACTGCACAACAGCTGTTAAGCAGAGACAACAAGGTCAGCAACGCTTGTAACTTGTTCCATCCATGTGGAAATGAACCACTGGTGGTCGAGGCTGATGTTTGTTTTCTTCTGGAAAAGGGTCACGTGATAGGGGCGTGTCAAATCAGGGAAATCAGGAAGCGTTGGTGTTTTCAAAGGTCTCCATTTCTGCCCGTCCAGACTAAAACATAATCCTGGAGTCTTCAAACTAACACTGGATCAGCAGCGTTTTCACGTCTCTGCTTTAGGGGTTTGAAAATGCCAGAGTAGTGAGGACGCTAGGCATATTATTGTTTTTATCTCTGTACAGTAATAATACACCAAAAGGTATCTCAGCCTCATGGGTTGCTACACCTTGTCATTTATTGAATTATCACACATAGACAGACACCAACGTGATCAGTTGCATCGGGGCTTACCTTATGTTAGCTTCTTGGCTTTGTTGTAGAGCGAGTCCACCACTTTGCTCATGTTCTGAATGGTCTCCAGGGCCGCCTCGTATGTCTTGTCCACCACCGGCTCGTCGAAGACAATCAGCACTCCTTCACCTTGGTCCAAAATACCTGTCAGGTAGAGAGGGGGAGGGGGGAGTGATAAGAGGAGGAAAACAGAGAGAGAAAAAACGTTAAAAGGCTGTCGATTACAGACCGGGGTAAAAAAACAAACCATTATGAACTATGATGGCACAAAAACGTCACCGTGAGTGTAAATCTGACTCATGTGAAGGAAACAACCAAACACACTAATATTGACAACAAGTAAATAATAACAGTAATAATAATCATATTTAGCTATCTAGCATGACGTGTATACTAGAAGAGCTGCAGACACACTCACCGTGAAACTTCTCGTCCAGGATCATCTGTGATAATTTCCTCTCCACGTCTCCCTGCAAAGCACACACAGTCTGATTGTTGCTATTTCACTGTCAAAATCTAAAGGATTACATCAAACAGGCAACTCATGTATAATGAAAGTGAAAGTCTACACGGAAACGTTGATGAAGATTAGCTAAATCGTACCTCAGATAGTTTGATGAGGGAGGAAATGTGTGCCATCTGTTAGAGAAAAGAAGGACAAGCATAATGATTAAAGACATTACTTACAAAGTATACTAAGTGTTCTTAGTGTGCTTACTAATACTTAGGGATGTCACAAGAACCAATATGGTAAATGGACTTGCATTTATATAGCGCTTTTCTAGTCTTCCGACCACTCAAAGCGCTCTACACTACATGTCAGTATTCACCCATTGATGGCAGAGGCTGCTAAGGTGCCAACTTTGCCCAACAGGATTTCATCTAAATACTCATTCACCCACCGATGGCTATGCTTTCGGGAGCGATTTGGGGTTAAGTGTCTTGCTCAAGGACACATCGAAATGTGACCGGAGCAGCCTGGTATCGAACCACCGACCTTCCGATTGGTGGACGACCTGCTCTATCATCTGAGCCACAGCCGCCACAATACTTCGGTACCAAGTCGATGCCAAAATTCTGAAAATGTGACTGTAACCCCTAACCCATAAGTACCGTCAGGGCTCGACATTAACGGCGTCCCGTCGTCCTGATGATAGAAAATGTGTTTGGGAAGCAGTAAACTCACTATTGACGCACCCTCATTTTCCCCCGATAATGCTTCATTCCAAACAACAAATCTGTGTTGAAGTCGGCAGGACGACAGCTAGTTAACGTGAGCTGTTGGTTCCATGCAGGACTGTGCTGCTTACCGGCTGCAAACAGCTCACGTCAACTAGCTCTCCGTCTGAATACAGACCGACGTTGAAAAGATGATCTACCTGGACCCTGGAGAAAGGTTCGATGACCCTGATGAGGTTCTGCTCCAGCAGATTGTCATACAGCTTGGTCAGATGAGTGCTGATGATGGGGTCATCCCTCAGCTCGGCTTTGTACTCTGTTAGTGCCTTGAGAGGGGAGGACGGGGGAGGACAGGACAGTTTAATCACAAATGAAAATGATCCAAAAAATGTAAACATGCAGAGAGGCAGACAGTGTACTCAGCAGTTTCATTCATAATGTAACAGGTTCAACACAAGTCCACACACAGCATCAAACTCTGGACACAAACCTTTTCAAAGTCTGCCAGCGACCGGTTCTTGCTGGCTTGTGCCACACATTTCAGTGAGTCTGTCTGTAGAACAAGAATATAAAGGAAAGGTTATGGGCACATACAACATAAATATGTCAATAAATAAATACAAAAAATCCAGCTAATAAAACTAAATCTAACTTTCAATGACTGTTCACTAAGCCCTTCCCTCTTAGTTACTGTTGATACACCTGTCAAGCTTTCTGCTCTCTAATGGCACATTTTGCAGTTTACAATGACAACAACCATTGAGTTTGCCGGCTGAAATGACAACTGTGGCTGGCAGGTTTTATCAGCTGTAGCCAGCTAGCTAATTAAGCTGTTAGGTAGTTGGTTCAAAACACCATCTCTGTCTTCCAGCTGACTTGTTTTAAAACCAGAACCCTGTGAAAGGGCCTTAATATGTACTTAATGGCTACGTACATGACATTATGCTAAAAGAACTGAGGCTTCCTCCTGCCTGCCCCAGACCTACTGACTGCACACCAAGCAAGAGGAGAGGGAGAAACACCACGCTGTTGACAGAGGAGGCGCTCACTGGGATTACTCTGAGCAGCATTGGGAATAAATTACAATATAATATATTTAAATAAAGTTCTCGCTCTTTCCCTGATTGTCTGAATAAGTTGCTAAATTTGTTGCTAGTCGCCTTTTTTAGAAATCACGTCTAGCGAGAACACTGGAGTGTGTGTGTGGCTGTGACAACAGTCAGCTACTGTCTGTGCCGCAGTGTGCGCGACGTGAACCATTGTGCGCCACATGCGTGTAAATTTGGCCGGCACAGAATCGGCCGTATCCGATACTGATCGGCCGGTCACCGGTCACGGCTGATCAAGCTGATAATCAGCCGATTCCGGTCACCGGCCGATCGAACGGTGCGTCTCTACCCCAAAGTCAATAAAGAGCAGGGCAGAGCTGCTACCGTTAGCTTAAACTCTCCATTCCACAGAGGTGAATATCTCACAGTGGGTGTGCTCATCAGGAGCAGGGCTTTATTTGAACTTAATCTGTAACCCCACAAATGAATGTAGTTTGTTGATGATGTGTTCCTGGCCGGGGAGATGTCTGGTTAGGTAGGTAGTATGCTAGTTAGCCAGACATGCTAACATTTGCAGCTTCCTTTAGAGCAGACAACGATACCGTTTAATCCATTCCTTACACATTGGCTCCTGTGTTGTCAGTTTTGGAAAGGCAATATAAACACCACCCTTCACACTCTATAATTGCAGAGAAGCTCATCTTCACCATGTAGAGAACTGCAGAGCTAGACAGACCTGTCATGCCTACTTATGGTGGCTAAGCTATGATTCAACAACTGTTGTTCAGGGGAGGGGTTTAACAAATGGTCAGCTAAGTTTACATTAGAATTCAAATGCTTAGGAATAAAGAGAGATACCTGTCTGCCAGCGTGCCGCAGAGCTAGCTTGCCACTGATGAGGGACTGGACATCCTCTGGCCTGAAACACAAACAACAGGCATCAAGACACAGCAGGACAAAAAGCTTACACCCAGTCTGGCTTCTCTTGTCAACAAACTGACAACGGAGTCGCACGTCTTACATTAAATGTATTAAAACCCAATATTCCATGCATACTGGCTGGATATGGTGCTGAGCATGCGTTTGCATGTATCTGTGTAGTATACCACTTACAAATTGAGCATGATTTTGCAGAGCAGCATGTATTTGAGGGCTGTGATGGCTCTGGGGCTGTCAATGGAGTCATAGCCCTCAAAGGCCTCGTAAAAGTAGGAGTAAGCCGTCTTCCAGTCTTTCTCCTCCGCCGCGTGAATGATCCCTGGAAACAACCAAACACACATAAATGTATATACTATACATATATATATATATATATATATATATAGCTACCTGCAGCTGAGCAACAGATACCCCACAACAGCGATTGTACCTGACTGCATGTCTAAAGCAGCTTGTAGTTTGGGTGGGCAGTAGATGGCGTTGGCGGTCGTCCTGGCGGAGGTGAGGGCGGCGCGGGCCTTGGGCAGGTTGCTAAGCCCGTGGTATGTCTTACTCTCCAGCAGCTGGACCTCCACCAGCAGGGCCTTGTCGTCCATCTTCTTCAGCTCCTGCAGCAACTGGGTGCCTGAAAAAGGAGGCAAGTTTAGAGTCAACGCAATAATTCAGTACGTTTTGACATCTTTTGACATCTACACTTTCTGTAATATTCAAGGAAATTAAAAACTCCAGGAGATTCAACACTTACCGAGTTGTAGTGCCTCCTGGTAGCACTTTGTGTCGAAATACAGTGAGATGAGACGAGCCTGAGGAGAAAGGAGAAAAAACACCATTTTAGGGCCCGGGTCTACAACTTGTTTGAAAACCAGAAAAGACGACAGACAAACCGCTGGGTGTGAACAAACCCTGCGACACCACTGATTCTCACCTCTAGAGCCTGTCTGAGGAAGGTCCTCTTCTCGACCTTGGCCCACTCTATGCACTCCAGGCAGAGCTCCACCTCCTGACCCGTGGCAGCCTCCATGTCCAGGAACAGGTCCAGCAGGGAGCGGACCAGCCGGGCTGCCTTGGCCTTGGAGATGGAGTTGAGGAAGGGGCGTACATATTTCAGCAGACCCCCCAGTTCTGAGAGGAGAGTGGGAGGAAAAGAAAGACGTATAGTACACAAGTATGTATAAGTCAATCTGCCACAATGGCTGGTAAATGCAAAAATGTGATGCAGGTAAACAGAGTTGCAAAACACTAAATAACACAATATTTGATAGTGCGGGGTACAGATATGGAACGCCAAAATACACATAATCAAAAGCGCTGTATCCTTGGAAAATGTTTAAATGAAATTGTCATCGCATTCAATCCATGATGTCTAATTAATTCTTGACGGGTTTATTTTTATGTATATGTATGTACATGTGTATATGTATGTAAGTATGTATGTATATATATATATATATATTCTCTTCTTTGATTTTTGTTCTGTTTGTTTTTTTCATATAGTTATTTGTTTTTCTGCTTAATTTGTGTGCTTTAGTTGTCTTTTTTTGTATTATTTTTAAATTATGTTAGCTTAATTTTCTTTTGTTTTACTCCTCACGTTGAGGGGAGGTCCGTTGTATAAGCCTGTGGCTTCTTGACTTCTCCGGTCACATTTCTTATTTTTATCTAGATTTTATGAAGTTTTATGTATGTGCAAATAAATAAACATAAACATTTTACAAGAACACACTAATTCCAAATTGTTTCCCAACTGATGCAATGACACATGATGTTTAAACCTTCGCCAGCTAATATCTTCCTTGCATAGTGTTTTGGTTTTGTTTTTAAAAGGCAGACGGATCCTTGGACATTTTATAGCAGATTTGCTGACAGGGATTAAATCTAAACCTAGAATAAAGAACAAATTCCTTAAAGATGTCCTGGTCTAGTACTACGTTAACTCCATGTCTTAATCCTTGCATTTCAGTTTTAGTAACATCACTAAAAGGTACTTTCAAACAACTATAACTATCAAAAGCTTTACAGCATTTTGATACAAATATTTAAACACAAACACTTGCTACAGTTTGATTCATTGCTTGAACCTGTGCTCATGTGCATGTATTAAAAAAATATATATTTTTGCTGAATTTTCATCTGACAGCCAAATAATGAAATAATAAATAAAAAGCCTGACACTTAAAGGAGCAGTATGTAGCACTGACAGCTAGCATTTAAAATGAGTATCAGCAGTCCAAATTCAAAACAATGGAGCCGTGGCCCATCAGCTCCTCCGGTGTGACTGATAGCAGTTAGCACACGTCTTCGCAATTTGAGGGTTACCTTCTAGTCACGACTGCGTTAGCCTCTGGCCACCAGCAGTAGTTGGAATCACTTCTCCGTCTGTATGTCTCAAATACTCGCTACCTTGATAACCCAGCTGCACACGGACCCCGGAGAGATGTGCCGAGGCTTTTCAGGTCGGGCAGAATCTAACACTAACGTTATCTCTGTTGATCCAGTTGGTTAGCTTGCTTCCATGGTTGCAGAAGGCTGTGTTTGTATGCCAATTTGTTTCATATGTGGCAACGGGGTGTTGAAATGGGCAGTGGACGGGATCACACCAGCCAAAACAAAAACAGACGTTTCGGACCAGAATGTAAATTTCAAAGGAACTTACTGGCTTTAGACTTACACTTAGCATGTTCCCTTAATCGCTGATGACATATCATGGACATTTGATGATTTATTACAGTAAATAT
Organism: Sebastes fasciatus; assembly: GCF_043250625.1. NCBI lineage: Eukaryota > Metazoa > Chordata > Actinopteri > Perciformes > Sebastidae > Sebastes > Sebastes fasciatus. The sequence continues at coordinate 2,651,228 of NC_133807.1, read as the reverse complement.
GCTACATATTGGTTGGTTAATGAAAGGTTTAATGTTGTAATAAGATATTAGGTCAATGGTCACAGTTGCAGTCTGCACAAAAATGGTCAGTGACATCAAAACTCCCTCATAATAAAGCCTGGTAAGGCAGGACATGATTTGTCAGATTTGTCTGATTGTCCACTCATATTTCTTTGAAACTTTGAGCTTCATAAAAATCTGCTGCATGCAAACAAGGCAGCTAGTGCATTCAGCAGATGAGGTGATCAGTTAACATTTACATTTGACAGACTCTCTCCTCTTAAAAGGTGGAGTCAGCGATTCTGGAGAAACATTGTTGATATTTGAACTCAACACCCAAACAGATACTAATAATAAATTTACGGTCCCTCTCACTCCCACTACCTTTCTCTTTTAATTAGGGCTGTCAAAGTTAACACAATAATAACGCGTTAACACCATTAATTTCTTTAATGCTTTAACGCACTTCGATCTTTCGGAGGTTGCAGCGGGCTCAGATTTAATACTAGAATGAAGATACTGGTATCATGTGAAACTAAAAACTAGTTTTTTAGTTTGTTACCAACTTGGCAACTTTTTTGCTATATTTATCGTCTTTTCAGACCCTCTTGGCGACGTTATTTCTAAAAAGCGACAAATTAATTATTCAACTAGAAAATTTAAGGAATCCATTAGCACCAACCATATCATGCTAGCTTGTTGCAAAGGAAGCTAAACAACACTCCAAACTTATGCTAAATCTTGGCGAGGAAAAATTTGCATGTCCATTTTCAAAGGGGTCCCTTGACCTCTGACCTCCAGATGTGTGAATGTCAATGGGTTCTATGGGTACCAACGAGTCTTCCCTTTACAGACATGCCCACTTTATGATAATCACATGCAGTTTGGGGCAAGTCATAGTCAAGTCAGCACACTGACACACTGACAGCTGTTGAGTTTGCCATGTTATGATTTGAGCATATCTTTTTTATGCTAAATGCAGTACCTGTGAGGGTTTCTGGACAATATCTGTCATTGTTTTGTGTTGTTAATTGATTTCCAATAACAAATATATACATACATTAGCATAAAGCAGCATATCTGCCCCCTCCCATGTTGACAAGAGTATTAAATACTTGACAAATCTCCCTTTAAGGTACATTTTGAACAGATAAAAACTGTGTGATCAACTTGCGATAAATCACGATTAACTAAGACCAAACAGAGTCAGGGCTGTGTATGAACACCAGAGTTTTTTTCCAGCGCCCACACAGAACAGACAGCTAGCGGACAGTGAGGAGATATTCTCAGAATTTAACAAAAAGTGGATTGGATTAGAATTGCTCCTTTAAAAGCCTTGCTGCTCAGCATTCACAATTTGACAACATTATCAGATCAAGTGACAAAAAGCATAAGTCACAATTTCTCAAATTTCAAGTGTTGCTCCCTTATAAAAAAAAGAACGATCCAATCAGACCAATGTCCAAACTTCCTCATGTGGTTTGACTGAGCTTGTAGTGATACAGTATGATATAAAGCTTTTGTGTGTGTCTGGACATGATGTTGTTACCTGCAGCCTGTCCTGTCTTGGCCAGCAGCCCACCGAGCTCCAGGATGCTCTGCTCTTTAACACGCACCGCCTCCTCATCACTCTCCTGGATGTCCCGCTTCACTACAACACACACACATATAATGATGATGTAATCTGATCCGTATTGACACAAATCACCGTGATATACCAACAGTGACAATGCTGATGTTACACTCTATCCATCTGTCTCTAGAGACTAGTATTAAGTCACTATATATGCATATATCACGGAGAGGTTGGATCTGTCTCTAGAGACTAGTATTAAGTCAGTATATATATATATAAGTATTTATATATATAAGTATATATATATAGGTATATATATATATATATACCTATATATATATACTTATATATATATGAATGGTTGAAAGGCAGGCAGCCAGGTGACGAAGCTGTCACATTAAACAATAAACGATCAGAACATAACTCCGATGTAATAATCCACATCAGACATCAGATGGTACTTGAACATCAACTGTAGGTTGTGACACAGTAGCTGGTGTTAACAGAGTCAACTCAGTTTCACGTTGATGTCCAGGTCGGCCTGACTGACATCTGACCAGACGAGCTGTTAGCTGCTAACAGCGGTGGCTGCATGCTAATGCTAACGCTAACTAGCCAGCTGTCACACTAGCTGCTGTCAAATGAATGAGTCGGGCTAGCTACCGTTAGCTTGTCTGCTAAGCTAGCCGGTATGCTGCTAGCCGGCTAGCCCGCTGCTGCTGACTCACTGTGCAAGCAACGAGAAGAGAGAGCCGGCCAGCACTGGGCGTGCTAACTTAGCTTAGCATGCTAACTTAGCTTAGCATGCTAACTGTAACTGCTCCCCGTCTGATGGAGGGCTGTACAGCTCCGGTGTCTGAGCGGATGCTTATTGTCTCTCTAGTGCCGTATTGTGTCGGTTATATTTACCTATAGAATGTAAGATATCGATAGAGGCATTCCGGTCTGTTCCCAGAAGAGACTGTGCTCTCTGAAACTCAGCCACTGCCGCGGCTGCCATCTTTCCTCTCTCTCTGCCTCCGCTCTGACTCGGCTCTACTCGGCTCTGACTCGGTTCTGCCTCGTTGTTTTCCGGTCAGGTCGTTCTCTGACTCGGCTCTGCCTCGTTGTTTTGCGGTCAGGTCGTTCAAATCATGGTTCACATGGTCGGAGCAATGCTGCCCTCTACCGGTGATGGAGAGTTCTGCACGCCCAGATGTGCATGCACTTGCAAAACACTAGTGGACTACTGGACTGTCGGGTTCATAAACGTAAATGTATATTCTATTTTATTGTCACACATTGTACATAACGCAGCACATAGTGAAATTCAGCTACCGCATTTAACCCATCCTGATATATATATATTGGGAGCAGTGGGCAGCAACTATACAGCACCCAGGGAGCAGGTTTAGGTGATCAGTGCCTTGCTCAAGGGCACCGCGGCAGTGCCCAGGAGTGCCACTGGCACCTCTCCGGCTACCAGTCCACACTCAACACTCGGTCCGTGCAGGGACTTGAACCGTAAACCCTCCGGTTCCCAAGCTGAGTCCCCGAAGACTGAGCTACTGCCGCCCCAATTATTTTGCATTAATTCTGATAGATTTGATAGACGTTTATAGCTTATGATTATGTGGAGTGATCAAGGTTTCTTTGCACGCTAGGAACAGAGTTTCATTGATTGGATAAGTCTGAAATTTGTAGGGTTTTCTTAATTAATCCGGCAGTATTTCCACAGGCGAAGTTTCCTTGTCCTTATGTTATAATTAGATCTTTAGCCACATGCCAAGAAATTAACATTGAATATGAAATTAAGATGAAGTTGCCATAAATATGTGCTGGTAACTCCACTTGATCTGACAGACAAAAGCGTGGATGCATTATCGCCGGAGCTGATTTTGTAGCTGCGGAAATATGTATCCCCTAGTATTCAGAGTGAAATTCACTCTGTCAAGCCAGAGAAGCCCAACAAATACAGGGAAATGTTGCATCAGCCAAAAAAAGACATTTCAAAATATAAATATGTTTTCTTGAAATCATTTGTCCATCTGTAGTGTGCACTGTAATAGAAGCGTTGCATTTTGGAGCTTACAGTTACATAGGTGGTTAGGGACAAATTGAAAAGGTTGACTTGTCGGCCAGACTCCAGTCAGCAACTTCAGGTCCATTACCATCCTCAAACCATAGAATCACACACAGTATTATACCTCAGACAGGAGGCAAATAGAGTGAAGTTTCAGCAACTTCTAGAATGGAAGTTCAGCAGTCTTAAGTAACTTGAATTTCCTAATTGTTTCCATGAAAATACTTGGCACTAGTAAAATGATGCATACACTACATTCATCATGACCATTGGTTATGAAATGGTAGTCAGAGAGGGGGTAGCAGACCGTACATTAAAGAGCATCAACACATTAAATATAAAAAATAGTCTTTATTTCACAAAACAACAGAGAGCATAAAACAGTAAAACTCAAAATCAGACGAGTTAAGGTCACTCATAGCTGCTTTCACAGGACAATGGACAGGTAGTCACACACCTGGAAGCAGAGAAAACAACAGTAAAGTTGTGATGGCAAAGAATCCATCCGTCACCAGTGATACTACTGTTATTGTGTGTCATACCGATTATTATTCTATTGGAGAAACTGGGTCAGTCTAGTAGCAGAGAACATATGTGGGCAACAGGCCAGTACATACATAACAACAGGGAAAATACAGCACGTCATTACAACAAAAGGGCCTAAAGGCCAATGGAAAAAATCCTCTGAAGCACAGTTGAAACGTCTGTACAAAAGACTTGGCAGTGACCGTACCTTGCAGCTTATCATCAGGTTGGGGGAGCTGTCTGTGTTGGGAGCTACAGAGAAAACAGGGTTGTGGAGACAGTCCTCCATGTGCTCCGACACCCTGGACTCCAGAAGAAGCCGCAGGACATCGGGGGTGATGTTCTGATTCTAAAGACGAGGTGTACAACATGCAGCATCTTAAGCAAAGCCATTACTTAATTACTCAATTGAACCCTGGGCTTTTTGCTCTCTTCCTTTACATACTGGCTTTTAATAGTCACCACATGTGTAACCAGGCATGACATATATCCAACTATACCCTTTAAGAAAAACTAAAACTAAATTAAAATGATATTTCCTGGTCAAAAAACAAATACAAATAAAATTAAAGCCGCAAGCGGCATTTCGCGGGTTATAGCCTTTCGCGCTCAAAGCGCCCCCCTAGTCGCCGATTTCAATGAAACTTTCAGCGGATGTTTCAGCTACTCTTGTGAACGTATGCTGCAAGTTTGGAGACGATGGGCCAAAGGCTTGTGAAGTTAGGTCTATTGATGTGCTGAGCCCACCCCTTAAAAATGAATTGGTCAATAACTTCACAACGCAATGACATATCAACAAGCTTTATGCAACTTTTGATGAGCCTGATCCAATAATGATTCGCAGAAAATATGCCAGCAATCAGACCTACGGTTTAGGAGGAGATGTCAAAAATGTGTTTTTCAAAGAATTCAACATGGCAGAAAATCTAGTCAGTGGACTGTCATGGTCCAAGAGACTTTTTTGTAGCTCACATTCAGCAGCACATGTCTGTCAAATTTCTAATCGATGGGACTTATGGTGTGAGGGGGCTGGCCGTGAAAAATTTTATAGCGCCACCATGTGGCCAATTGTTTTCATATTTTATGTGAAGCATTATGACATCATGTACAGTTATGGTACCAAGTTTCATGTCTCTAGCTCGTTCCAGCTCACAGCAAATTGAGCAAAGGCATAATTTAGCATAAAATGCTGAATAGGCCACGCCCATATGCACCGATCAATATCACACTTCAGATCTTGGTTAATACTTGCCCCCAGAGTATGTGCATCAAATTTGATAAAAATCTGTCCACCGGATCTTGCGATATAAGTGTTTGACAGTTTTGGGGCCCCCTATGGGTCAAGCGGAAAATGCTTTGGTACGCCTATTCCCAAACACGTACTGAAGATATCTACCAAGATTTGTGATGATTTGACTAATGGTCAATGAATTATGGCCAATTTCCTGCTAAGCTCCGACCATTGAAAAGTTTGTTGGTCAACAGATTCATAACGCAATGAGGTATCAACACGCTTTATGCAACTTTAGATGACATTAGTCCAATAATGATCCACAGAAAATTTGGTAGCAATCGGACCAACGGTTTAGGAGGAGATGTCAAAAATGCGTTTTTCAAAAAAATCCAATATGGCGGAAAATAATGCCAGGCGGACTTTAGTGGTCCCAGAGGCTTTATTGTAGATCACACGGAGCTGCACATGTGTGTCAAGTTTCAAGTCAATCGGACTTACGGTGTGCGGGGCGTGGCCTTGCCAAAATCGCATGTTTGGGCGTTAATTACAGCGCCACCATGTGGTCGATTGGGGTCATAGTTCTTGAGAAGCAGCTGCACATCATTTCCAGTTAGTGTGCCAAGTTTCATGTTTCTCGCTCATTCCAGCTCACGGCAAATTGCGCTTCTTCGGCAGACAACTAATAATAATAATAATAAATTCACGCAAACTCAATAGGGTTATGCCCCTTCGGGGCTATAACCCTAATAAAAATGAAAGCAACTTAATTTTTTAGCTATAATATATCAGTACCGAAAAAAGGAGACAGCACGAATCTCCGTCAACTCTTGTGACATTGAACCACAGAAACCGAATGGACTCGACATTCCAGGAGATGGCGCTATGCCACCACTGCATCACATCGGACACTAAAACAGCACGAACATTAAACATTATGGCCATTCCTACACAGTTCTCCAACCATGTATTTTGTATGTATTGCTACATACTTCTGAGACATTATACCTGTCCCTAACAAAAACAAACTAAAACTAAAGATATAAAAACTAATCTAAAAGGAGCAAAAGCACTCTGAAATCTACAGTCAAATGAAGTTGAAAAGTCAAAACTAAAATAAAAATAAAAACTAATTGAAAATTCAAAACTATTATAACCATGACTCCTGTTTGGGGGATAATCATGATTCAAGTTTTAAAACTCTAAAATGGAAAATACTGTATAATGTTATTTTGGCCTGTATATTATGTATTATATATTATATTTAGGCAATTTTTCATTATTAAAAGTGTGCCGAATTAGCTATTAGCAGTTCCTATATATATATATATATATATATATATATATAGATCACACCGGCAATATTTGCCCTATCTGTTTATATCACGTTTATAGCTTATTTTGTATATTGGTAGAAATTCAATTTTTTATTCTTATTTTATTCTAACGTTTTTATCTATTCTTTTGTTTTTATACTGTTTGACTTTCACCAACAAAACCAAAGCAAATTCCTATTGTATACCTCTTACACCTGGCAATAAACACGATTCTGATGTCTGTGTGTTCAGATTTGCCTGAGTTATGAGTGACAGGTGTCCTCATTTGTCCCTTATTTTTGATAGGATAGAGCAGGGGTAGGTAACCTTGGACACCAGTGGCACACTAGCAATAAGTGTGCAAGAGAGTTTTGGAAATGTTGTAGTGCCCTCTCATCTGCATGCCAAACGGCCTCTTTCACAGCCATTGGAAGTTGTGCGGCCTGTTAATTACCGTAGTTTGATTGATTTTTGTCCCCACCCTCATCAGCAAAGACCCGCCCTACGCTGCCTCTGATTGGCTAGTACTCGTCTTCACAGAATTTATCAAATTTGTTGCTGAAGAACAAGACTTATTGAAGGTTGGTAGGGCTGATGATTTTAACTCAGATATGGATGTTTTCATACGCATGGCAGCCTTCTTGTATAGCTCTCATACAGAATTACTGTGCAATGTCCAGAATTATTTCTTTTAAATGTTGCTATGCACGTAGCCTATACAGATGGAATAAAATGACAGATTGGTTGGAGATTTTCATTTTGATGTAGTGTCATATGGTGCCTTCAAATGAAACTCGTGAGCCGTGTTCACAACATGGGAAGTCTAGTACAAGATATGCTTGGCATTCAGGTGGTTAACTCGTGATAACGCCGCTGCTAACCAACGGCAATATTAACGTTACTGTCGGCGTCTTGAAAAATTTAGCCAGCTAGCAAGCGGGTAACATAATACAGGAAATGCAAAGGCATAATGACAGAGGAAAGAGATGAGGCCGGTGAGAATATCAACATTTTCCTCAGACATATTATACAATTACGTAGAATTACAACATACGACTAAAATTACTAATATTCACTTATTATGTACCGAAAAATAAACTTCCATGTCCTCCGCCATTTCTGACAACGTCAGTAAACACGTCACAACTCGTGAAGCTTTCAGAAACCACATGGGGTGGGGGGGGCGTTCATATGGACTCTTCTAGTGAACACCGTAAACACAAACCCATTTGAAGGCACCAACTATTAAAGGGACTGTTTGTAACTTCTTCCACGTATAAATCATTGCGGGTCGGTGTCCCATGCGCGCTCGTGTGTGGCTACGCTGTTCAGACTCAGACTCCAACACAAACTACAGTGAAGCACCAAAACCTCTTGGTTGTATCTAGTGAAGCCCGTCTGTTAAACAGTGTTGGCCGCGGTCGGAGGATGTGGGGGAGACCGTAGCTTTGGTCTCCAGGACCGAAGTCTCTGAGGTACTCTGCTCCTCCGACTGCCTTCACTCACACACCGCGCTCGTTCTCGCTCCACTCTCACGTGCATGCGCGCACACTACACACTGCAGAAGAGTTAGTTTAGCTCTGAGAATATCTAGTGAATGTAGAGTGGACGTTTGTGCAGAAATAACTGCTGCAGCTCCTCCAGACCAACAGACGTTTCCCGTGTCTTGTGAAGTGACGGGGCTCCGCAGAGAGAAACGTTATCGTCTCCGACCAAAACACCGGCGTCTCCCCTGTTCCCTCCGGCCGCGGTCGGGAGGCTGAGGCAGGAAAAGCCAACACTAGGATCAGCAGTGATTCATGGAGAGACCTTCGTCTGGTCAGCTAACATTACTGCCAAGCAGCTGAAATATAGAGTGATGTTGTGCTTTTAGCTGACGTGTGTCGCCTCACTGTGTTGAGCGATGCTCGTTCATGTCTATGTACAGCGAGGACAAGTGTGAGCAACAGGACGCTGACTTTCGTTGACTTAACAGCCACAGGTGTCGCTGTTAACAAGACATTTCTGATTCTTACAAACAGTCCCTTTAAACTGAACGTTATCCTTAATGTTGATGTATTGTTGTGAGCCATACACTGATTCACAAAAACATTTTTTAAAAATGGCACTTCATATCAATAAGGTTGCCGACCCCTGGGATAGAGTTTATCAAACGAACTAACCTTAGTGTTAATGTACAGTCCACAGGGGCAGGAGATGAAATAGTTGTTGATGGTCAAGTTGTTCCTGCCAGACAAAAAAAAACATGCTAAAGTTGAATCATAAACTATCACTGGTTGAAAATTGTGTTAGTGTGACTTTAGATTAGTATTAAAAATGAGTAGATAAATATGCAAAACTATCATCCTTTGTCACTATGTTATGTTATAGCAGTCATCTGCAGGACTCACGTGTGACATATGGGGCAAATAATATGAGTCTCCTCCATCCCCTCCACAACAGATGATATGCACTGCTGCTCAAACTGCAGGTTCCTCTCGTATTCTTCAATAATAGACATTTCTGGGGCACAAAGAAGAGGATACACAACATTAGTAGGGACTCAAAAGCAACATCTTCCTTGTTTCCAGTGCATCCGCAGATATATCTCAACCCTGCTACAAGTAAAACTGTATATAATAATTTACAGATCCATTTATTTTACTGGACATTCGTCTTAATATCTACAGTCAGGAGTTTGGATTTAAAGCTGGAGTAGGCAGGTTGGAGCAAATATGACTAAAAATGATTATGTTCCTCTGTGTCCTACGGTGCTCCTAATGGCATCTGCAAGATGTCACAGACCGGAGGAAAACAACCAATCAGAGCTGAACTGGAGCCTTGCCGTCTCTGAGCAGCTGTCAATCACTCGCAAACTTTGTTCAAACGGTCAAACTAGGAAGCGTTGATCAAATATGAATCAATATTCTGTTACTGTAATGCCTATTTCTTTTCTTACTTATTACTTTTTCAGAAACATCTTGTAGTGTACTGTTTAGCTGTAACATGAGAAAGTTTGTTACCTGGCCGCCATGTTGAGATCTGCTGAAGAAATACCAAGCACCGCCCACCAGTCGGAGCAAACTTTCTCATTTTACAGCTAAACAGTATACTACAAGATGATTCTGAGAACATGTGAGGAGAGAAATAGGCATTACAGTAACAGAATATTTATTCATATTTGATCAGCGCTGCCTAGTTTGACCATTTGATCAGAGATTGATTGACAGCTGCCTCCGTTGAATGAACAGCCAATAGGAACGCTCTCTCTCTCTCTCTCTGAAATGACCTGTGATTGGTCAAAGTCTCCCGTCACGGGCTAGATGTTCTAAAGCCTGAAAACAGAGCCATGAGGAGGAGCAGAAGTCTAGTTATCTTCAGAACACTTGAATTACAATATGCTGAAAGGTTATTATGGATTTTTTGCCCAATGATGCCAAAGATATTCTGCCTACTGCCACTTTTAACCCCCCCCCAACAAAAAATTGAAATGATTTATAGAAATGTATTACCATGAGACATTAGTTCCTGTTGGATTTCTTCCAGTACTGCTAGTTCATCGTACTCCTTCATGACACTGAACATCTGCTTATAAAAGAAGAGACAGCAGACCTCCACTTGGTTATACTGTAAAACTCATACAGATAATTCAACTCTACAAGTCCACTCCACATGATGACACCCCAGGTCTTTGCTCTCCAATTCACTCATTCATTATTGAGTGCAGTTCTTGACTTGCTGATTTCTTTTGAAGACAGACTTATTGTGAAACTGTGTTTTTATCAAAGGCGCAGTGCGATCTACACGGTACAGGGAGCTCTCTCTGGGACCACACACACCTGACAGAGCTCAGAGTTACACAGAGAGAGACCCAGAGACAAACAGAAAGACAAGAGACAAGCCTAGAAATAGCTAACGTTACAGAGAGCCAAGAGTAGAGAAAGTATACCTAGTTAGAGAAAAAGAGCGAGAGAAATAGTGACAGAGAGAGACCGACCTCTGCCATGCCCTCTGACCCCCACAGCGAGGCCAGTCTCCGGTCCTCTGCCTGCAGGGCGGTCCACTCCTCCTCCATCACCTCCTGGACGATGACGGAGGCCCCGGAGCCGGAGCCCCTCTGCTGCTGGCTCTCTCCCACCTGACGGTATCTCTCCAGCAGCCTGGACCGGCTGTTCTTCAGCCTGTCTACACAGCGCTGCAAGAGACAACACATACAGACCAGAAGTGTTAAAGACTGAGAACCAAGAAGCAGCTGCGCCTCCACATGCTTAGATATTTAACAATATCCTCCTCACAAACACTTACCATACACTTCCACGCAACACACTCTCTCGCGTGCGCACGCACACGCACACACACACACACACACACACGTCTTTTCTGATATATTTACTGTATTGTTATTATATATATATATCTTGTCCTAATTGTTTTGTTAGCACTATGATGTAGTCATATTATGTCTTTATATTAAACTAGTCTCTAGGTGGAGACTTCAGATCAGCCCAGTGGGTTGTTTGCCTCTTCCTGCACTTTATATTATTCATTTATTTCTTTGTTATGTTGCATAGTCTGAAATTGTGCAAAACAAATAAACAACAAACATGCTAACGCTAGCTAGCTACCTGACAAGTTAACGTGCTGTCTCTCACCTGGCGGTAGGTTTCTTTCCATGGCGGAGTCGTTCCTTTATAAAGTGAGCGGTGTCTGTGCAGAGCATCCATCTCTACTGCTACTGGCGAGGGTAAAGTGACATCAATAAAAAGACTTGTTCCAAACTAACTGGCTAACATTGAGGAAGACTTCTAAACCAAAACACTTCAGCTTTTAACCCCGTGACCCGGAAGTTGATTTGCGCTGCCGCGGATTGCATGGTGGGATATGTAGTTCTGTGCTGCCAAAAAATGGTTGAACTGCCAGCAGAATGCCAGCAGCAGTTATGAAGGTAGGAATGACTCAGAGACAAATGCCATAGTCGGGATTTTAGAAAATGAGTCCAACTGTGAAAGAGTGAGTGAATAAAGAGTTTTTCTTGTGCAAATTTGATTTCTTTACATGCTCTGAATGCAGTTTCAAAGCCAGTAATAAAATCATAGTGTAGATTTATTATTAACGACTACAATATTTATTAATGAAGTCGTAATTGTTGTGTTAGCCTAAAAGTGGTAAAACTTTAAGTCTAAAATTGTGGAATCAACCTATAAAGTATCAACCATGTGTTGGAAAAACAATCAAACGATTTAAAAAAAATAGTACTTTGTCTAATTGGATTTCTATGCAGTCTATTTGAATACAGTTGAACCATCAGAAACTACTAACTACCTCAGATGAACCTACTCCCAAACACTGCATAACCACCATGGTTCCGCATGTTTTTTCCAGTTTACTACAAATCAAATGTTGCTCTACTTTACATTTCCACCGACTATTTTCCAAGTCATGGTTTAGTGTTTTATATGTTCAGTTTGATTTTATTTTTATTTTTCTTTCTTTTTTCTCCAATTATTGCCACGCAATAATCAACTTGCAGAGGACTGAACCTTGCTTAAAGGTGACATATTATGCGAAATGCACTTTTTCATGGCTTTTCAACATAAATATCCCCGGTGTGTAGAAGCAATAAAGACCACCCTCACTCTTTTTCTCCTGCTCCATCTATCAGAAAAGTAGTCATATTTGCTGCTGGATATGATGTCCTGTAGGGTGCTGCAGGAATGAGTCCTAAAACCCAGAAATTAATTAGCATTTTAGCAATTCCAGGTCCCTTGTCTTGAAGTCATAGGATTTGGCAGCATTTTGCAACCAACTGAGTACCCCTCCGCTCACTCCTCCCTTTCCAAGACTGTGGTAACGTGAGTCGTAGAGTGCAAAACCGTGGTAACGCCGTTCACCTCGCTCAGAGGCCTACCTTACCATATAACACGACTTTAGGAGCAACGGAAGTCAGACGGCGGCTGGCGGTACCACAGGATTTGCACTCTGCAACTCACGTTACCGCAGTTTCACAAGCCGGTCGGAGAACTATGGTGGCCTTCAAGTAATATAAAAACGTGAAAGGCTCTCTCTAGAGCCAGTGTTTGGTTTGTCTGTTCTGTGCATGGCGCAGCAATATGGCTTATTACCTCCGCCAAGGCCGAAGGCCTAGGAAGGAGGTTACGTTTTCACCGGCATTGGTTTGTTTGTTGGTTTGTCCGTTTGGATGATTACTCCAAAAGTCCGTGATGGATTTGAATGTCATTTTTTGGTGGCGATCCAGATCATGATCCGGCTTCGGGAATTGTTTTTAATAAATCCGCTCAGCCTGTGCATTAACACCACAGGCTTTATGACACGCGCAGTGTAACTGATGACGCGTTCATGACGCGTCACCTAGCCCCTTTCCTTCTGCCAGCAGAGAGAGGAGGGACAGAGAGAGCGGGGGGTGGAGGGAGGGGGGCACCTGTAGATTGGGCGTTTTTTCACATTAAACTCGGTGAAATTACAGTTGAGTTCGACCAAAAAGAAAGAGTGGAAAGAGTAACAGACACAAACTACATGGAAGCACCAAAACCGAAAAGTTCTATCTAGTGAAGCCCGTCTGCTAATCAGTGTGTGCCGCAGGGGAGACCGTAGCTTTGGTCTCCAGGGCCGGAATCTCTGCTGTACTCTGCTCCTCTGCCTGCCTTCACTCAGCTCGCTCCACCTCACGTGCGGGTGTGCACACTCCACACTGCAGAAGAGTTAGTTTAGCTCTGAGAATATCTAGTGAATGTACAGTGGACGTTTGTTCAGAAATAAATGCTGCAGCTCCTCCAGACCAACAGAGGTTTCCCGTGTCTTGTGAAGTGACGGGGCTCCGCAGAGAAACGTTATCGTCTCCGACCGGGTGCCGGCGTCTCCCCTGTTCCCTCCGGTCGCGGTCGGGAGGCTGAAGCAGGAAAAGCCAACACTAGGATCAGCATTGATTCATGGAGAGACCTTCATCTGGTCAGCTAACATTACTGCCAAGCAGTTGAAATATAGAGTGATATTGTGGTTTTAGCTGACGTGTGTCACCTCACTGTTTTGAGCGATGCGCGTTCGTGTCTATGTAGAGCAGTGGTCTCAAACTCAATTTACCTGGGGGCCGCTGGAGGCAGAGTCTGGGTGAGGCTGGGCCGCATCAGGTATTCCACAAAAAAAGCTTTGTTAAAAAAAAACCAATCTTCTCAAACGTCATTATTAACAGTTCTTTAACTTGAATGGGTTCTTCTGAACATGAACGGTTCTTCTGAACATGAACTGTCCTGAACATGAATGGAACATTGAAGAACATGAACGGTTCTTCTGAACATGGCCTCTATTGCGTCTCCCACTTTTCCTGAAATTGTCTGTGCTCGTCACCAACCTTTCTCTTCACTGCAGGCTTTGAAAAAGACATGATTGGGACTGTGTGACAAGATATATATTCATTCCACTTGGTGTCACTCCGCAATAAAGTTGTGCCTGCTGTGTTTGTGTTGCTCTGCAATTACACCACCAAACCGCTAGTTGGCGGCGGCGTCTCTATGAGTTTCCTTCTTCTTCTTCTTCTTCTTCTTCTTGTACTACAAACAGAAACTGAGCGGAGTTGGAGCTAATAACTGTTGAACCACAGAACTTTTACTGACATTACTGGAACACCGAAAAGAGAAAATATATCTGAGTCGATTTGTGTGAACAAACATTGAAAAGATCGAGGCAGAGAGAAGTTGAACTTTCTGTGGTTGTCCGGGGTCCTGGCCGCTCAGCATCGCTGACAGACTGGACCAATCACAGCTGTTGCGGTCTGCGTCGCCGCGACGTGTAGTTACATTTCTAGAGAGGTGCACGTCAGGCTACGGCGTCGATTACACGCAGAAGTATAAATCAAGCTTTAATCAAGCTTATGCGATGTTACACGGGCGCCACCATAGTTGTTGTGAAATGTTTCTCTGCTTGCATCAAGCCCGGCCGATTGCCCGCCCCCGGGAGCCATATACCCCACTGTGATTGGTAGGTTCGTTCAGCTCGGGCTCGCGCAACAAAGGGACCTTTTACACACAACGCGGCAAAGTGGCATTCACATAAATCTCGCGGGCCGAGGGCGCCTGGTTAGCTCAGTTGGTAGAGCGGGCGCCCATGTAACAAGGCTTGGTCCTGACCGCGGCGGCTCGGGTTCGAATCCGGCCTGTGGCCCTTTCCGCATCCACTCTCTCTCCCCCCCCCCCTTTCCAAGACTCTATCCACTGTCCTGTCAATAAAAATGAAAAAATGCCCCCAAAAAAATAACTTAAAAAAAAGATAAATATCTGACTAGGTCTTGCATCACTGTCACAGCCAAATAATAATTTACTGCTACTAAACATTGTCAGTCTTGAAGTTTGACAATGAATTGAAGAAACTAAGCCATGTAATAATAAGAAGTCTGAGCGTTTAGCAGGGAGCTGCTGCACCTCATCCAGGCTGTCTAATGAGTGCGTGGCAGTGACGTCACACAGAGGGGCGGAGTGAGATGCTCCTCCGCTGCGCGCTCTCTCTCTCTCTCTCTCTCACACACACACACACACACACTGCTGGATCCTCACAGGTGAACACACACATGCCTCTAACTTGGAGCGCTTTACGGTCATTTAACCAACAGGTAAATCACGGTAAACTTCTATGCGGCTGGTGTAGAGTGACAGCTCGGTTTCACGGTGTGGTGACGCGGTGAATGCATCTTCATTTTCTGTGAGAACTGCTGAGCTCCTAACAGGTGTTGGGACAAGCGTCCTGCTCGGAGAGACAACATGTCCAGTAGGAAACACGCAAATGCTGCGGGAAAGTGAGTATACAGCCAACTATAACATTCACTGACTCTACACAAGTTAGGCTTTTCCTAAAGTTCTGATATCTTGGCCGTTTCTTCGCTGCCTGTATATCAGCAGTAATAGGATAACTGTGAAAAACAAGCTGTACAGGAACTATTAGACTAATATATTAAAGTCACCCTCCGCTGCACAAGGAAACACTAGTTTAGTCCTCGTTTCCTTGTCGTCTGTCGACGTACTTCATTCTTGTCACAAAGTAGTTCCAACTCCAGACAGCAGCAGGGTCTTGGTAAACAGCTGGACTGATGACACTTGTTTTTTATGATAATATTAGAATAATTATAATATCATAATTCAATATGATTGATGATTAATATATTTATGGCATAACACAGGTGTTGCAGCGTGTTGGGTGATGATGTGTTCATGTGTTTAGTGGAAAGACGGTTTACTTTGGCAACTTTAAAGTGGCCATTTTCAAAATTCATGTTATTCCTATGTGGTCTAAGACAGTCTCAAAAATATTACCATTACAAACATGAACAACTCTCTCCCAAATCCAAAAACTAGAGTGCTAAAACTCCAATGTGTGATGTCACAGCTCAATAGACAATGAATTGGGAAAGATGTTGATACTGAGGGCAGCTGGTGTATGGGGACATTTTCTGTTTCACAACTGAGAACACTACAATAGAATAAAGCTCATCTGGGTTAGGGCTGGGCAATACATAGATGTTATATTGATATTGTGATATGAGACTAGATATCGTTTGAGATTTTGAATATGGTGATATGGCGTAAGTGTTGTCTTTTCCTGGTTTTAAAGGCTGCATTACAGGAAAGTGATGTCATTTTCTGAACTTACCAGACTGTTCTAGCTGTTCTATTACTAGCTTTTACCCACTTAGACAATATATATATATATATATTAACATGTATTACACGTTAAATTAATTCTATCAACATTTACTGATATTTATTTATCAAAAATCTCATTGTGTAAATATTTTGTAAAAGCACCGATGTCAACCTTACAATATCGTCACAATATTGATATCGATGTATTTGGTCAAACATATCGTGATATCTGATTTTCTCCATATTGCCCACCCCTAATTTGTTATAAAAAAAGAAAACAAACATTCAGTGTCTCCCATTTATTGTCTATGGGGCAGCTCCAGACTTTATACCCTATGACATCACAAGTTTGAGACTAACTTCTCTGGTTTCTGGCTTTGAGAGAGAGTTGCACATACATTGATTGAACTTTCCTCGGCCATGGTAATAACATATTGGAATTCTTAATTTAGATGGTGTTCCCCTTTAAAGACCTAAATTCTGGAGCTGCTCCATAGACAATGAAAATGCTGACATTGAATGTTTGTTTTCTTTTTTATACCCAAATGAGCTTTATTCTCTTGTTCTCAGTTTTAGCACTCTAGTTTTAGGATTTGGGAGAGAGTTTTTCATATTTGCTAATATTTTTCGACTGTCTTAGAACATAGGAATAACATGTATGAATTTTGAAAATGGGCGTAGTTCCCCTTTCAATGAACCTGTGAACCTCTTACCTGCACCACACATGGATCCTGTTTTTATCAGTGCGCACCGTGCTGCTGCTGACTTCCCCTCTACCCCCTATACTACGCATTTGCTTTGTATTCATCCGTGTCTGTGTTTTTGCAGCAGCTCCTCACAGATGACTCTGAAGGAGTGCCTGGATGAGTGTATGGAGGCCTTGGATCTCTTCCTTAACAACCACTTCAGTGAGAGCCTGGAGAGGCTGCGGCCAAGGTAACCGAATAATCCATGAGTCATGTTTGGCTCCACAGAGGTTTGAACCAGCTGAGGATCAGGTTGAAATGTACTGTATTCTAAGTTTTAGCGCAATTACGATAATGTCAGCTGTATTTGGTCTTGTGTGATATTAATAAACTTCTGCGGTGTGAACTGTGAAGTAGTGTACTTCCTGTTAGCCAAGACACAAGGGTGGCCCGGGGTTAATTCTCCAGGATATGAGGTGTTTGCTGAAGCTGACGCCCAAGGTCTAACAGATTCAACAGCCAACAGAATGGCAGCCCTGCAAAATAAACAATAGACACAAGACAGACTGGGACGGCAGAGGAGATAGGAAGAATAAAGAGAACCACATATTTACTCTTATCATTTCTCAACAGGAAAATGCGTAGGTCATACAGTAGCTATCCTCTTTACATTGCCTCTGTTTGCTCACAGTATGATGATGTGTACAATGTTGATCCTGCGACTCCATGTCTCCTATGTAGAGTGAATGAGAGTATGTACCACGCTCTTATCTACGCCACAGTGCTGGAAATGCAGGCCATGATGACTTTCCAGCCCGATGACATCAGCAACGCGGGGAATACCATGAAGAGTGCACAGGAGGTCTGCCAGAGGTCAGGATGTCTCGTGAATGTAGATTATTTTCTCCAGGTTTAAACAGATTATCATTTTACTCATTTCATAGATTGGGATTATTCTCTAAAGTGCTGCTAACTCTTCTTCCCCAGTCCGTGAGCCATAAGAGGCAAATTTACATGAGTGCATTTACATGGCCAATTTGACTATGTTTGCATGAGAGAAGCCAATAGCGGCTACTAAGATAGCGAAAAAGGGACACCTGATGTAATTAGTGCATGCTTGTTGTCAGCAAATATGTGCTTTGCAGGAGTAGTAACACCATTTCTTTTTTTTTGGTGTTTCAGGTTTCGACGGAAGTCCCCAATTTTGGCTAACAAGTCAGTCGGGGAATCACTCACTGAAGGTAAAAGGCTTGAATGTCTCTCTTCTTTTTTCTTTTTTTAAGGAAAGTCCATCCAAAATTAGTAAATGTTACGGAAAAAATTTATAATTTACGTTGAATTTTCCTTATTTCAATGGCGACGTGTTCGTGTACCGAGTGTTCATTATGTCATATATCCAGTACATTTCCAATGCAGTTTGATAGCAAATTTGTTTAACCTACAGTATCTAAAAAGGTACATGCTACTTAACTTGGTGTTGACAACTTCTCCTTATCAACAGTAAGGACTTTTTTTGCAGTCTTACAGTTGTTCACTGACATTCAACGTCCATAGAGAAAACTGCTCTGTGAAGCTGTACTTAGGCACAGCGCTGTTTTAAGCTAAATACTAGCATTAGCATGCTGACACGCTCACAACGACAATGCTAACATAAAGATGTTTTGCAGGTGCAGTATATTGTTTACCATGTTCACCATCTTGGGTTAGTGAGTTAGCATGCTAACATGCTCACAATGACAATGCTAACATATGGGTGTTTAATGTTTTCCGTGTTCACCATCTCAGTTTAGTGTGTTGGCATGCTATTTTTGCAACACTTTTGCAAATGTGTGTGTGTGTGCAAGTCATTATACCCTTAAATCTACTCATCAAATGCGATGCATAGTCAGGTGGAAGACAAAAACGAATGGAAGATTAAGTCTGGAAGCTCTTGTCTGATAGATCAACCGTATAGTAACATCTGGCTGGATCTGATGCTTTATTGCTTGTTGACTATGATCATTTAATGTTATTTATTACTAAATGTGTATGTGTTTATGGATGTGTTTTTGCAGTGCAGCTTCATGCTGAAGTGTGTTACGCAGAGTGCCAACTCCAAAGAGCTGCTCTCACCTTCCTACAGGTGCAGTAGTCTAAACTTCTTTTTTAAAACACAGAAATGAACTTTATATCCTGATATGTTTGTATGTATGTGACATTACACCCCAGTTTCCACATTATCCAGGTTTTCAAGACTGTGTATCATTTAGATAGTGTGTAGTGAATATATGGCGTGAAAATTCCACTTAGGTCATCTTCTATTTGTGGAATGAAGTCTAATCCAAGCACCTCAATTCAAATTCATTCATACCCTCTTATTTATTTATTTATTTAAATTTTTTTGCAGGATGAGAACATGGTGAGTTTTATCAAAGGAGGAATCAAAGTACGAAACAGTTACCTAATTTACAAGTAAGTAATGAGCGCCAAGGCTGTATACATTATCTGACTATTTAATGCCGTCGCAAAACACATTTGTAAGGTTATTATTAAAGGAGCACTCCACTTTCTAAAGAATAACCCTAATGATGTCATAGTGATGTCATCAGGGTTATCTCAGTTTGGATTTGGAAACTCAATTTAATCATAGAAAGTCTCCATTTCAAACTGGGAGTGTGGAGTATAACGGCGTATAAGGGCCACTGTAGGTTTCCAAAAAAAAAATGCCGCCGGGGGAGGGGAGGTGGAAAAAAAACTTGGGTGGGACTAAAGTCATAAATTGACAGGGAAAAACTCGCAAATTTATGAGAAAAAAATGTGAATATTCTCTGAGGTTATAAAGTCATAAATTTGCGAGAAAAAACTCTGAAATTTTGCAAAACCATTGGTACAACAGCCACCATCTAAATTTTGTTTCACCTAGTGTCATTATGGTAAGGATGGCCTCTGAGCGAGGTGAAGGTCCTGAAAGAACCTAAACATATACTTGTTTTCTTTCATGTTCTTTTGGTGTTATTTTATGAACATAATGCTGACGCTGGTATGCATTGTACTTTATCCTCATGTTAGACCTATTGTATGATTTATTTTGCCAATGGGTTATCAGATATATCCTAAAGATTGCTGTTTCCGATGTCCTCTCTGACGGAAAGCTTCTGAGCAAGGCAAAGGTCCTGAAAGATACATACACATGTTGTCTTTCATGTTCTTTCATGAATATAAATAAATACTAATATAGTTAATATATTTTGGTCCAACCTTGCAAAGTGAGGCGATGTGGTTCTTTGACTTTTCTCGTAAATTTGTGACTTTAATCCCGGATAATTTCTGAGTTTTTTCTCGCAAATTTATGATTTTTTAATCTCAGAGAAAAGTTTCGTAAATTTGTGACGGAATATTACCCCCCTTCCCAGCTCTGTTTTTTTTTGGGGGGCGGGGGGGGGTTTATACCTACAATGGCCCTGATGTGACGTTGTACGGAGTATCAGGAAGGGAGGTTCTAAAAAAGATGGCATTGAGTTGCATTATGGGAAATGTAGGTGTTTTTTGGAGCTTGGGCTATACAAGGGACTAAAAGTCAGGATATCTTGGCCTCTGTTGCACAGATTTTGATCATTCTTTTATTTATTTGTATCTCAAAAGATTCCTAACCTTGTGGAAGTACAACATTAAATCGCTGGAGTACCCCTTTAAATTATTATTTATTTATTTTTTGCTTAGTCACATGTCATTATGTTTTACACCATTGGGTTATTATGCTGAGCTGTGTTATTAAACAATTGACATAAATGCCTTTTTTTCATCCAGAGAACTGCATTCCTTCATAAAATCTCACAACTGTCTCAAAGGACCCAGCCACGTTCACTTAGAGGGAGGAATATCATTTGGAATAGGGGCATTTAATCTGGTACGTCACAAAAGTATCTTTGTATAAACACCATCGACTATATGTTGTGGGTAATCGTGTGTTTGTCCCATCCAGTTTATCAGGTCTTCCTTTATTCACAGACACTCTCTCTATTTCCTCCACGGATACTCAAAGTTTTGGAGTTTGCGGGCTTCTCTGGAGACAAGGTGTGATATATAAATTTCCTACGTTACGCATTCACTCGTTCACTGACACACTCATAAATGTTTACAGTACTACACGTGTGATCTTGTTTTAGGAATACGGTCTGTCTCTGCTGAATGATGGTGCAACAGGGATGAATCTGCGCTCCATGCTGTGCGCTCTGCTGCTGCTCTGCTACTACACCTTTCTCACGTTCATACTAGGTAGTGATGTACTCTGTCCACTCTTGATTGTGTGATAACCTGACACTGAACATTTCTGTACAATATATCCTGTCATATCACATTTCATGCCATATCATGTCTCTGTTCTATCCTCTCAGGTACAGGCGAGGGAGAGGTGACTGAAGCTGAAAGGCTGCTGAAACCTTTCCGTCTCCGCTACCCACGGGTGAGTGACAATAAGGTTCATCTGTTTACAGGATAAATCACTTTCTAGGAACAAACTGGTAATGAAGGTGTTAACACTGATGTGTGCTATTCAGCTGCAAATGTGGCCTCACAGACAGATATCATAAGAGTAGCTACTCATTATCTCTAACAAATGTATTTTTCAAAAGAACTTGTCATCACACAAACGTATGTTTAAATGTAAGCAGTTTTGGTTGGGTATTATGTTTTGAATAGGGCTGTCAAGCGATTAAAATATGTAAAATAATTTTATTTTACAATTTAATATACAATTTTTATCTGTTCAAAATGTACCTTAAACAAAGTTTAATACTCTTATCAACATGGGAGTGGGCAAATATGCTGCTTTATGCAAATGTATGTATATATTTATTATTGGAAATTAATTAACAACACAAAACAATGACATATATTGTCCAGAAACCCTCACAGGTACTGCATTTAGCATAAAACAATATGCTCCAATCATAACATGGTAAACTGCAGCCCAACAGGCAACAACAGTTGTCAGTGTGTCAGTGTGCTGACTTGACTATGACTTGCCCCCAAACTGCATGTGATTATCATAAAGTGGGCATAAAGGGGAGACTTGTGGGTACCCATAGAACCCATTTACATTCACATATCTGGAGGTCAGAGGTCAAGGGACCCCTTTGAAAATGACCATGACGGTTTTTCCTCGCCAAAATTTAGCATACGTTTGGAGCGTTATTTATTTACCACCTTCACGACAAGCTAGTATGACATGGTTGGTACCGATACATTCCTTATGTTTTTTAGTTTCATATGATACCAGTATCTTCTCTGTAGCTTGAAAACTGTGTGTCTGGCATTAACACGCTATCATCGCGTTAACTTTGACAGCCCTAGTTTTTAACAAATGACAGTAATAGAAGTTGGCAAAATCTTGCAACACATATTTAAAAACGGAAACATTTTGCAGCAACTATGACGTGGCAGTCTGCACTGTTGACCAATAGCAAGCCGTCTTGACATTGTTGACCTTTAAGGGAATGAAGAAAGAAGGAAGGAAGAAGAAGTAGAAGAAAGGCACTTTATTAATCCCTGAGGGGAAATTCATTTTTTCCACTATGTTATATTTACATAGTACACACAGGCCTGAAATACAGGCCTGAAATACAAACACATGCACAAACAGGACCTATATACATGCATTAATGGAGAGATGTCAGAGCGAGGGGGCTGCCCCTGACAGGCAAGGTTTGGTGCCTTGCTCAAGGGCACCTCAGATGTGTCCAAGAGGCAAACTGGCATCTCTCCAGCGACCAGTTCACACTCAGTACTTCCATGCAGGGACTTGAACCGGCGACCCTCCCTATGGACTGAGCTACTGCCAACCCAAAAGCTACCTCCTTCGAGCCGGATTTGAACCAGCGACCTAAGGATTTCTATGTATTCACTCTACAGTCCTCCGCTCTACCAACTGAGCTATCGAAGGGGATAAGAGCAAAAGAGTCCAAAATGGATCAAGATATCATAGATAGCCGTGTGTCAGCAACCAGTTTTATTTAACTCTTATTTTTTAACACTATTGTGTTAGCTGTTAGCTCGTCAGCTAATGTAGCAACTAAACTGGGGAAAAAAAGTTAGTAAACTTGTGTTCGGTGGATTATTTCTCTACTAATTGTCATTGTATTCTACATCGTTGGAAAGCCTGTTTATTTACCTTCACAATGATGTCCAACTTGTAAGGATCATGCATTTGTGGGATGAGCAGCACAGCTGATTATGTGGGGAGCGCCCAAGAAAAATTTGCCAAAATGCTCTGCCGATGGTAAACAGTGTATTCTCCTGTTGGTATTGACTCTTGTTTTTAGTTGTTTGGTGGATTGGATGATTGAACTCTCTAAAATAAAATTCAATGCCAATTAGCATTGTAACAACAGAGAAATAATCGACCAAACACAAGTTTCCGAACTTTTCTTTCCCAGTATATCTACTAGAACAATTGGGATATTTTCTGCTCTTAACCCTCTGGCAAATGATAGAGTATCCCAATGTAACCTCATTCTATGGCTCCAATGAAAAAATGCTTTTGAGTTGCATGATGGGAATTGTAGGATCCAGTGTTTTTGGAGCTTCACCCATAGGCCGACTAGGGAGTAAATGTCAGGATATCGCAGCTCTGCTTCATCTGTTTTGACCATTCTTTTTTTAATGTATCTCTTACAAGTACCCCAAATTTACATTACTGAAGTACTCTATTAAAGAGTATTTATTTACTTTTTTTTTAACTTATGTTGATCTTATTTTTGTAGTTTGGGCCATTATTTCTGTCCGTTAATGACGGTTATTGATTACATTGTACTCACCTAAGTAATGCTGAGTTTCCGGAACGTGGCGACATCGCAAAGTCCGACTGGTCAACTTCCTGGTACAACTTTGACCTACCTTATGTGTCATTTTTTTGCTTGCATACAGTTTCCTTGTGCAATAATGAGGGATTATTAAAGTGGTTCAGATCATCTGGATTAACACCATTGTTCTCTCGCCCCGTCGGACCTCGTTTCAACGATGTCACCGTGTTCCCATATCTCAGCAATCAGCTTGATTGGTGCAAGTTCTATTTTTGAACGTTCATTGTGTCTGTATGTCAGCTCTTTCTTTCAAATCCCTCCTTCCACTCACACTGTTTCTCTTTTCTTTCTATCGTCTGGTCACACGCTCCGAATCATCCCCACCCTGATTACTTTCATCTGATACTCACTCCACCTTCCGCTCACGCAGTCCCTTCTGCACCCTGAATCCTTATTGTACACCATCTTTCCTGCATTTTACATGCACTCACTCACCTTTTCATGCTATCACTCCTACCACTCCACCTGACTCACATTCTTGTAAGTTCACAATCCCTGTTCCCACTCCACCTTTTAACTACATGCCTGCCCATCCCAGAGAACAAACTCAGAGCTGTGACACAGTGTGTACGAAAGCAGAATTGAAATGTCTTGGTTAAACACAGTCAAGAGTAATTGCTGTACAACAGGTCTGCCGAGCAGATAGATGAGAATTTAACACACAGCCGATTGGCATGTAATACTGAGCAGTCTTTTTTTCTCTCTTCTGTCCAGGGAGCAATCTTCCTCTTCTTTGCAGGCAGGACTGAAGAGATCAAGGGGAACATTGATGAGGTGTGTTTTCAAAGAATGTTTCAAATGTTTTTTCTTATTTTGAAGCATCTAGGGATGTCCATAACTAACTGTTTAACCGCTAACCGACATTAAGCATTTTAACCGATTAACGCTATCGGTTAAAACGGTTAAAAGAAATGTTAATAATTAAGTCAAAAGCTGAGCGGCTCAGAGGAGCAGCTCGTCTCTTTAAGGAGAAAAGCTGGTCCACCTTAACAGCCCACCTTAAGAGGCGGAGCCAGAGCTGCAGGATACAGGAAGCTGGCTCCGGTCTCTGGCTCGCTGGAGCGGAGTGGAGGAGTTGTAGTTTCATAGCATTTATTCACCGACAAATAAACTGTACACACACTGCTACATCTACGATCACAGCTAGAACACCACCAACAACCTCACACTCACCGCCGACACACACACACAGTCTGTTGGAAACTCGCTAAAGTTACTCAGACTACGTGTGCGGTGGCGAGCATGAAGCCTCCGGCAATGCTAGAGCTGCTAACGTAGCACAAATACACACACTGTTTGTTGGTCACTCGCTAAAGTTACTCCGGGCAGACACACAGCTGACAACCTGCTGAACTAAACTAAATGTGCGGTGGAGACTTTTACTGGGAAAGTGGCTGCATGTCTGCGACACTACACGCAGCATCGTAGCTGCTAAGTTAACGCTCCCAGATGGTGAACTGGAGACTCCCGTCAACCAATATCTGTTGTGCTCCTGCAGCTGGTACACATTAACTTGTTGGTTAACGGTTAATAATCGGTTAACGAGGGTCGTTATCGGTTACGAATTTTTTTCGAAATTATCATCCCTAGAAGCATAATTTTCAAAGATAACAAAACATGGTATTGCAATGCTTCTTTTCCTTATTAACAAAATTAATGTCAAAAAACGTGTATATACAGTATGTATATATGTATACATATACAGTATACTGTATGTATATACTGTATGTGTGTATGTATGTATGTATGTATGTATATATATGTGTGTGTGTTAATGTATATGTGTATGTATATACAGTATGTACTGTATCTATATATGTATATGTACATATATATAAATATATAAAACAGAATAAAGAAAATTATAATATTAACAATATTACTTCACCTCATCATATCATATCATATCAAAGAAACACAAAACCTCTGTATTTCACAAAATGTATCAGTAACATGGCTTGAAAGAATGATTCATGTTTTATTACATATATATTTAATGGTTTTAATAGAGCATGTTCTTCTCACAAAATGTAAATAATTGTAAATGATTGCATACCTTCTTGGGAGCGAAAGAAGCATGAATCACTTCTGGTAATATTGACGCCATGTTTTCGCCCCCTGAGCTATAGAGGACCAGTGGCCAATATTAACATTTATATAATGAAAAACTCCCTTTTTCAGTGCTTGTGCACATACATTTGGGTATCTGGAGTGCCTACCAACCCACAAACTGTGAAACAGGACAACCCAGTCACTTTACTGACCTTTGCAAAGGTGCACCATGTTTTTCTCTAAAGCCAATCAGAGCACACTGGGCTCGACAGGCGCTAAAACGGAGTGTTTCAGACAGAGGGTGAATACAGGTATATTTAGACAGACAGGATGAGAAAAATAATGTGTTTTTTGAACATTAAAGTATATTAACATGTTTTAGTAGAAACCCTAAATACAAGTATGAACCTGAAAATGAGCACGATATGTCCCCTTTAAAACACAACATACCTCCAACGCAGTGTCGCTCTTCCATATCCTTATTAATGTGCTGTATGATGGAATGCCACTGTTCCACCAGGCGGTGGCACTCTTTGAAGATGGCTGCAAGGCCCAGCAGGCGTGGAAGCAGTTCCACCACATGTGCTACTGGGAGCTGATGTGGTGCTTCACCTACAAGCGGGCGTGGAAGATGGCGTACTTCTACGCAGACCTGCTGAGCCAGGAGAGCCGCTGGTCCAAGGTACGGAACACGGGACGGGCTCTGAGAGATCAGAGTGGATTTAGTCGGATGATCTCTCGATGTAAACCTGTGCGTCGATCTCGTCAAACATCTCTCTTCTATGTGTTTCTCTCTGCCAGGCCATGTATGTTTTCATGAAGGCTGCTTACCTCAGCATGCTGGGTGAAGACGAGGCCAGGCCTTTTGGGGAGGACGAAGTCGAGCTCTTTAGGTAAATACACACACACACACACACACACACACACATGATTTATCTCAGGAACATACGGCGAGTCCTGAGGCTTATGATATACTTACCAATGTGTATGCATAGACAAGATGGAGTGTGAAGTGTCAACTAGGGATGTTCATAATTAACCGTTAACCGACATTAAGCATTTTAACCGATTAACGCTATCGGTTAAAACGGTTAAAAGAAATATTGATAATTAATAAAAAGCTGAGCGGCTCAGAGGAGCGGCTCGTCTCTTTAAGGAGAAAAGCTGGTCCACCTTAACAGCCCACCTTAAGAGGCGGAGCCGGAGTTGCAGGATACAGGAAGTCGGAATGTGCGGTGGAGACTTTGGCTGTTTTCGAAACCGCATACTGCATACTACTGAGGAGCGCAGTATGCAGTATACAGTACATACTGTATACTGCGTTCCTCAGTAGTATGCAGTATGTGACAGTTAAAGTGATGTATTTAGCAGTATGCTAGACGAGGCTTAAGCCTTCAAACCAGCTCTTAAAGCACAGGACAAAAAAACTAACTTGTACCACTATTACAATATTATCAAAAAATACAACTTTGATTTTGTTGTTTATGTTGTGCTTGTTTACTTTATAAGATACTGCAGGTTTAAACTATTTATTCTGACAGCTCATAAAGAAGTCCGACAAACAGGTTCATCAACGAGGAGAGACGGGAAATATAAAACATTCATCCACAACGTTTACTTTACTCAAACTGCTTTTTCAGTTACAGCAAAAGGACTGATCTCCCTCCAGATATTAGAGAAATGTTAAAAAAGTGTCATGTTGTCTCATCAGGAACCTCTCTGCCCCGTCAGAAGCTGCTCTTTCCCTCTCCTCTTCTCTCTCCTCTCCTCTTCTCTCTCCTCTTCCTCTCCTCTCATCTTCCCTCGCCACTCTGCTGCTCTGCAGCCGCTCTGTGAGCGTCACTGGCCGGCTCTCCAGCGAGCTACGCCCGCGGGTGATTGTGGAGCTTTTTAACTCGAAAAAAGGCAAATAAACACAGGTTCCTGTTAATTTATAATGGACATCTGTGTTGTGATATTTAAACAAACTATCCGTCAACAAGGAAATCAAAGCCTCTCGTCTACAGACCGGTCTCTAGAGAGCTCCAGCAGCTCATAGCGGTCTCTGAGCGTGACTACCCGGCTTGCTGGCAGCGACCCGGGCAGGCGCTCGCTGGCTGTCACGGTATTCTGTGGAGCTTCTAAACTCCGACAACGGTGGAACAAATGTTCGATTCGCCATCTAACTTCGTAAAACTGCCGATATTAATAATCTACACAGTTGATTTCTCGCCTCAAAAACGTTCAGAAGTGAATTTAGTGTTGAAATGGCTACAGAAAACGTAAAAAAAGAGCAACTTTTGGCTGCTGTTTTTTACCCGTAGCCTGTGCTGTTCCGGCGCTTTGCATTGTGGGATACAGTAGGCGAGATAGACTGGTCCGATGCATACTGGAGAATTTTTCCAAATCAGTACGTCATCCGGGTATTTCTGGCATACTGGAGATTTTGCTTTTGTTCGCATACTGCATACTACATACTACATTTTGGCCAAATCAGTACGTACTACTAGTATAGTATGCGGTTTCGAAAACAGCCTTTTACTGGGAAAGTGGCTGCATGTCCGCGACACTACACGCAGCATCGTAGCTGCTAAGTTAACGCTCCCGGACGGTGAACTGGGGACTCAGTTTTCTGTTGTGATCATACACTGCAGCTGGCGCGAGGCACAAATCTTGTCGATTAACGGTTAATAACCGGTTAATGAGGGTCGGTTATCGGTTAAGAAAACTTTTCAAAATGAGCATCCCTAATGTCCACATAATAGTCTGTGTACTTTGTGTGAACCGGGAGGATTAAAGAGTGTATTTGCTAGGGGGTAGATCAGAGCTGGATCATCTCTGGCCAATGCTGCAATGTCTTCTGGGAGAGCTTTCAGTTTTGTACAATATAAACATAACACTTCAGGACATTACTAAATTAATACTAAAAGATCCCTTGCAGACATGTTTTTGAGACTTATGAAAATACCCAATACTTAATTAAATTGCTTTGAATAATAATTCTTGTCAAGCTCACACATGGATGTCATAAACATCTTTACGACTCCAAACTTAACTGTTCTGGGGCCTCTACTACGAAGCAGGATTTGGGGTTTGCGAGGCAATTTAAGGGTTTTCCATCCTACGACGGTTGTTCACTTCTTACCGGGGTAGATCGCCATGGTAACTGATGCAGAACAGCTATCCTGCTCCGGAGCAGGTTATGTTCCAGATAAGAGATCAACTCGTATGAAAGCACCGCCTGCTGACCAATCAGAGCTCGCCGGGCAGATCGTATGATAATATTACATACATATGAAGAAGTTACAGTCATAATCCAGACTAAAAACAACACAGTTTAAACTGACAGATGCAGGAAGGACAGCTGGCTGTATGCTGTGGGTGTTTACCGCTTTGAATTATGTTTTTATATTTATTTTTTCACTTGCTCTCAAGTCTGTTTCACACCGCCGGAGACGGGGACGCAGCTGAAAGAAGGCTGAAATAGTCGTACACGCCACATCATTAACAAAGGGCATAATGAAGTGTAATCTGTGCGTCTATTCCTTTCTGAAAGATTTTTATAATATCACTGCCCCATCTAGACGACTATATCTGACTTTTGAGTATTCTGTTAAATTAATAAATCTGTTAATTTACGCATTCATACATCGGGAGTTTTTTCTTTTGCCAGCTGTTCTTCCTGCATTTGGCAGCTTCAACTGTGTTAATTCAGGAATATTTTGAAGGATTCTGATCAGCCTGAGCATTAAGACCACAGGGTATGACACATGCGCGTGGATGTGTGGCGAGACATCGAGGTGCGGGAGCTGCTGGACGTCCCGTTCTCTTTATACATCCATGGTCCATCCGCGGTGAGAAAGAAAAAAGGCGGTAGATGACTGGATGAGAGACAACGTAGTGTAACGTTATACAGAAATAACAAGGCTGCTGAATGAGAGAGTTTTTAAAGTCACGCACCTTGGCGGAGGTCTGCGCTCTCCGAGTGCCATTCTAGTTTTCAATGCAATCGTTAACTGCCGCATTTTTCAAATGCTGCGACAAATGCAAATCACGATGACGATTACGTTTGTTCAGTTACGTTTTGCGCTGGTCAGGGGTGCTTGGCTGAAAAATATTTAAAAGTGGGTACACTATTGAAAAAAGTTTGAGAACCGCTGCACTAACTCATGCAAGGCCGAACCCCACGCCTTCTTTCCAAATGTGTCTTTATTATTTTCCTGTGTCTTTAGACAAGTGCCCACCTTCAAGCAGAAGATAGCAGGGAAGTCTCCCCCGACTGAGAAGTTTGCTATCCGTAAAGCCAGACGCTACAAGGCTCGCTGTCCAATCAGGCTACCAGTGCCAGTGTTGGTAAAGCTTCACACACACACACACACACACACGCACACACACACACACACACACACACACACACACACACACACACACACACACACACAATGTGCTGTATGTGTGACTTCCAGAGCCTTCCAACAGTATTCACTGTCTCATTACAGGAGATGATGTACATGTGGAACGGTTTCAGCATGATCAGCAAACGGCCAGAGCTGACTGAAGGCATGATGCAGACTTTGGAGGAGGCAGAGCGCACCCTGCTGGAGTCTCCTGGTAATACAACTAATCCCAAACCCACGTGCCAGAACAAACCCCGCTCACTTTAAAGTAGAACTGTAGACTAAATGAGATCACTTGACACATGTCTGCTGCGCTGATGACGTCTGCTTCCGCCTCTACAGAAAACGAGTATTCGGTGGATGACCGCTGTTTGATCCACCTGCTGAAGGGTCTGTGTCTGAAGAACCAGGGTCTCCTCCAGGCTGCTGAGGAGTGCTTCAACAAAGTGTTGTCCAGGTGAGCTCCGGTGGATTCAATTCAAGTACAAGCAAGTTATTCCCAGCAAATACCGCATGCAACTCCACAAACCGTTTATCTTCTGTGATCAGTTTGTGCACTGCATGTAACAACCTGGAGGCACTTTTTGGCAACATAGATAAACACACGCTGACCATGTGTCGTGTGGAATTGGGGCCAGAAGACCACTTAACTTTTTAAATTTCAATCATAAACGGTTCCAAACTCATCCTTAAAAGGCCTTTAAAGGTCGACTCCATCTGGGTTCTTTTCCGGGTTTTCAAATGGAAACGCCTACTCAGCCGTTAGCAGAAGCAGTGACGTAGGTTACCACAGTAAGCTAATCAGTAAGGTTAAGAATAATGAGAACGCAAGCACTATCTGAGTTAGCTGTGCTCACTTTGTAAATAAATGAAAGGGTTAAGGCCGTTTCGTTGGGAAAAAACCTATGCACACCGGCTCCTAATTATCCGCGTTGCCGTGTTCCATTTTTGCAATGAGTTTCCTCCTAGATAGTGTCAGTGTCAGCTCCACACAACAAAAATCTATCCAGAGAGAGAATGTCTGCGGGGCTAACGTTAACTACACAACACATTAACTAATCGGACCCCAAATGCGATGCTAACACTAACGTTAGCGGTTTTGGCTAGCCCCGTTCCTTGACCAACATATAACGTTAGCAAGTGCACATCAGCTACATTACTTGCAGCTGCTGGGCGATCTCAAGCCATATATTGTCTTTTATTGGGTGTTGAGAAGGGGACGGCCCATTGTTATTAATACCAGTAGTTTGAAAAATGTCCCGTTGGACCAAAAAAAGCCCATTTGTCCGACAAGTACCTGTTACCTGACAGGTACCTCGAAAACAAACAGCCATTGTTCCAAGGCTCCAAAAATACAAACAGAAGTACATGGCACATGCATGGTGCATGGTACAGAATTATTATGGAGAGTGATGGCGATCAATTGGAACAAAGGATTTCATTAGTTAAACAGGCAGAAATCCGCTGTAGTTGAGGTCAGTCCGAAAAATGTTTTCCCCCACACTAACGTTCCGCAATGGTGTGTAAGCATTCATAAGAACCCACAAAAACAGTTTTTATAAATATCAGTGCAAATTTTTCGGATGAAAATCCCTGCTTGGTGTGAAACGGCTTTAATTTTGGATTTTTTGTAAGTGGGGTTGTATGTAAACTTCAATGTTCTGCAAGGTAAAATTACTGTTTTCGTCAATGGAGTCTGGTGGCTTGGGAGAGAGCGATATAACGCCTTCAGTTCCCCGTCAGAAAGGGCTGTCTGATGGCGAGTCCTCAGCTGTGGACGGGAGCAGCAGAAAAAAAATATTTTAGCCACCTAAAAAATCAATATCAGTTTAAATGTACGCTATATTTAGAATATTTTCACAGCTTTACCTCGCCATCAGACAGCCCTTTCTGACGGGGGAACTGAAGCCGTTATATCGCCGTCTTTAAAGCCATCAGACTGCATTCACAAAAACACTTATTTTACCTCTCAGAACACAGGAGCTGCTGGTCTACAGCTGCCTCTATCGGTTATTTTGTTTGTGTTATTATGTGACTTTTGGATCCAGATTAACGTGGCGTCCAAACAGCAGTACATTGCTTAGCTTCTGTGCTCCTGTCCTGAAACCGACATCAGGTCACGTGGGAGAACGTTTTTAGAAGGGCTTGGGAAAATGGCAT
This sequence comes from Sebastes fasciatus, assembly GCF_043250625.1. Lineage (NCBI taxonomy): Eukaryota > Metazoa > Chordata > Actinopteri > Perciformes > Sebastidae > Sebastes > Sebastes fasciatus. The sequence goes on along the minus strand of NC_133807.1, from coordinate 2,618,779 downwards.
TTTGACACTAAAACATACATACGTCGATCAAAATTTGAATGTTCGGATTTGACTACATATAGAACACCACTGTGAAGCTACAGAATGATATAAAAACCTAAAAAATAAATAAATAATGGAGCCGTTCTTTAAGTTTAATGTTTGCTTAGTTTTTGTCAAAGTCTGAATTGAAGCTTTTCCTCATGTCTGACATATAAGAAATAGTCTTCACAATAGCAAATCACACTGACATTGACTGAAATGACTAAGGAGGTTTTCCAGTAGGTCCTGTGAGAGTAGGTCCTGTTTCCCGCGTGGGAAAACAAACCTCTTGTACAGTATTCCATGACATTGACTTAAAGGGACTGTTTGTAACTTTTTAAGCGTATAAATGTAGCGGGTCGGCACACATGCGCGCTCGCATATGCGTGTTCGCGTGTAGCCGCTGCCTCTCCTCCTCTGCCTGCTCGCCTTCACTCAGACAGCGCGCGTTCTCGAACAGCTCGCTCCACCTCTAGATGTGAACGCGCGCTCACTCCACACTGCAGAAGAGTTAGTGTAGCTCTGAGAATATCTAGTGAATGCACAGTGGACGTTTGTGCAGAAATAACTGCTGCAGCTCCTCCAGACCAACAGAGGTTTTCCGTGTCTTGTGAAGTGACGGAGCTGTGCAGAGAGTTACGTTGTCTTCTCGTTACCGACCGGGTGCCGGTGTCTCCTCTGCTCTCTCCCGCTGCGGGCGGAGAGAGCAGGGAGACATGCTGCAGAGCCCCGCTGCCAGCCTGCACTAGGCAGGAAAAGCCAACACTAGGATCAGATCTAAATCATGTTCATGGAGAGACCTTCGTCTGGTCAGCTAACATTACTGCCCAGCAGCTGAAATATAGAGTGATATTGTGCTTTTAGCTGACGTGTGTCGCCTCACTGTTTTGAGCGATGCTCGTTCAGGTATATTTAGAGCGAGCAAGCGCGAGCCCGACGCTGACTTTCGTTGATTTCACGGCCACAGGTGTCGCTGTTAAGAAGCATTTCTGAAAGTTACAAATAGTCCCTTTAACCTATGTATACAATGTAACTGTCTGTGACAGACGCAGTTAATTCTTCTGTCTTGTGTCGCTCAGTGAAAAGAAGATCAAGTTTGACCACTACCTGGTGCCCAACTCTCTGGTGGAGCTCAGTCTGCTCTACATAGACCAAGGCAGAAGGGACGAGGCTATTAAGCTACTGCACAAGGCCAAGTAAGTTACTCCTTTTATAGCGGCTTCATTGATGCGCACAACATCAGAGACACAGTCAAATACTGCCACATAGATGACAAAGTCCAATATGTCATTTTTGTGTCCATAATACTGTATATGCATTTAATAGAGACTTGCGGTACTTTAAATAGAGTTATAAAATGTGGCAGCAGCCAGCAAAGCTTGCACATACAGCATTTGGGGACACAAACTGCCTGCATGGATTAATGTCAGGGTATACATTTATATTTTTGTTAGCTGAAATCTAAGCCCTTATTCAGCTGCCTTCCTACCTCACAGCAGCACATATTTGCTTCCTCTCGTGTCTCGTTTAATCTTCCCAACACTAAACAAAAACGACACCATGAGTACCTCCACGTATAATAAAGTGGCGGTAATGAGTAACAGTACTAAATTTAATGTACTTTGCAAAAACCCGAATAACCAAAGAAATAGGCCCTGTGTAATGTCATTCATTACAACAGCCTTCGCAATAAATCACATAGTGAAACTTTAACATTATTTAGGTGGAGGCTTCAAATAAGCTCAGTGAGTTTTCTGCCTCTTCCTGCACTGTATATTATTTGTTATCTTTATTATGTTTGTGTATTTTAAAATTTGTGCAACTAAACTAAATACTTAAAGGTACAGTGTGTAGGATTTAGTGACATCTAGTGATGAGGTTACAGATTGCAACCACCTGATTACCCCTCCGCTTTTCCAACCATGTTGGAGTAAAAATGTGAAAGTCTCTCTAGAGCCAGTGTTTGGTTTGTCCATTCTGGGCTACTGTAGGAACATGGCAGTGCAACATGGTGTGGACTCCGTGAAGAGGATCCGCTCCCTATGGAGATATGAACGGCTCATTCTAAGCTAACAAAAACAACAAATCGTAGTTTCAGGTGATTATGCACTAATGAAAACATAGTTCTGAATGCTAGGCGTGTCATGATTTTGATTCCAGTCAAAAATTGATCGAAATGAGCTTCCAATTTCAACCATTGAAATCAAAAGCAGGATCTGCGATTGTCCCAGTATTCTTTTTTCTCTTTGCCCACGCCTACTTGTGTGCATCCGAAGTAAAAAAACAACAACAACACTTCAAAGACAACGCAGCGTATCTTACCGGTAGCCTGCAGCTGCACTTTGAGACGCTGAAAAAACGTAACTTGTTGTCTTCACACTTTCATTTTTGTACGTATCACAACCAAAATACAACATGCTAAATAGTGAGCTTTTGAGATGCTAGTGTTTAGATATCGTTAGCTTTGGACAGAGCCAAACTAGCCGCTTCCCCATGTGTCCAGTGTTCATGCTTAACTAAGATAAAGATTAATACCGCTCTCATGTCTGTGTGGTAAAGGTAAGGCAGCAGTGGGTTAGCTTAATTTAGCATAAAAATAGGAAAATGGGGGGTAACAGCTAGCCTGGCTCTGTCCAAAGGTAACACAATCCACCTACCACAGCCATGAAATAGTTTGGCACAATAAACCCCCTGAAAAACCACAACTTGTTGTCTTTACACTTTCGTTTTTGTACGTATCACAAACAAAATGCAACATGCTAAACAGTGAGCTTTTGAGGTGCTAGTATTTAGATGTCGTTAGCTTTGGACAAATCCAAACTAGCCGTTTCCCCATGTGTCCAGTCTTTATGCTAAGCTAAACTAACCAGCTGCTGGAATAATAACACAGACATGAGCAAGCAAGAAAGCAAATCAGCTTCCAGTATTTCCCATATCGTTTACCTATCGCTATAAAATGTCCTTTTTTTCTTTTTCCTACTACTGAAGTTGTACATTGACACAGTTGTTCTTGTATAAATCAGTTAATGTGCTGTATGGTAGATGTGATGTATATACTAGGGCTGTCGAAGTTAACGCGATAATAACGCATCAACGTAAAATTGTTTTAATCCCAATAATTTCTATAACGCAATGGATCTTTGGGAGAGTGTAGCGGGCTCCGTTTTAAAGCTGGTGAGCTGAAGCTTGCTAGTGAAGATGAGGTACCATAAGAAACTAGAAAACCTAAGGAATCCATTGGTCAACTGATTGACAGCCCTGGTATATACAAATATAATTTATCACTATATTATCGCCTCTTATATGTATTTACTTATTGCAATTAGAATGAATTCACCGATAAAGTATTTCTTACAGGACTGTTGGGACAGGATAGTAGTACAATGTACAGGGAGCACTGTCTCTCTGGTTACTCTGTGTACAGCCACTACAGGAACACTAGAGGTCGCTCTCTGCCTGTAACATATAGGTCTGAAGGGCTGTCCAAAACACAAATGCTATCCACTCTCGATGGGGGTAGTAATATGGGTTGTAGAAGACTCCCATTGGATAAAAGACAAACTATTTGGGCAGATTGCTACTTTAAGTTGAGAATTACTTCACAAAAATGTAATGTAATATACAATAAAACACCAACACTTTGGATGTGGCGCCTCTTTTCTGTCACACTTTAACCCCCTCCACTGTTTTGACTCGCAGACACAACTACAAAGAATACTCGATGGAGTCTCGCACGCTGTTCAGGGTGCACGCAGCTCTGGCCAAACTCAAGGCAGACCCCGGTGAAGAGGAGGACACTCACATGTAGGAGGACATTTCTCCACACTCTGGACTCTCCGTTTCCCTCACGGTTTATGGCTGTTTTAACTCCATACCCAGTTGTTGTTTTTTTAACCTATATCTATTTTCTACAAGTGAATGCTGGGTATTTTATCACTGTGTTCAGGTATACCTTTCGTTTCACTGTCTACACTAACCTACCATGGAACAAAGGTAGAGCCTGTGCTTCTTAGACTAGGAGACATTTGAGTCTATATACAGTAGACATTTAATTTTTTAGACAATGTTTTTATGGTTTACATTGAAAATTAAAGAACACTCGATTTTAATCAACTGATTGAAAGACACTGAATATTAAATGTCAGAAATTCTATGACTTAATGAAAGGTATATTAATGACTTTATTTAACTGTATGAAGAGCTCTACATGATTATTACATAATGAAGTAACTTCAGCAGACTGTGCTGTTTTAAGGTGTTAAGATGTTCATGGTATTTCAACTGCTAAAACATTTGATACAAATCAGTTTTAAAATTTAGAAAAATGGTAAACTGGCTTGAAGACATTTCTGAGCCACAGTCAGCAGCTGGTATTCTATACACCGTCATTCATTTGACTCCTTCTGCATGGTTGCTATGAAAATGTTGTTTTAAATTCAGTGTTTAGGTGTATCTTTAACAGTGCATGCACTTTCCAGAAAGTTCAGGATGTACAAAAAATATTTTTGCACAAATAAATTCTACATACTAACGTCTGTTTGGTCTTAAATTGGCGGCATTCTGTTGTGCATCACCTTTACTATCTCTCAGAGGCTGTAGCAGGTTCAGTTGTAGAGCTAGAGTGAAGGTACAGATATCATATGAAACTAGAAAACCTAAGGAATCCATTGGTATCATGTTATGCGGGAAGGAGGCTAAATAACACTCCAAAGATGGGCTAAATTTTGGTGAGGAAAGACTGGCATGTCCATTATCTAAGGGGTCCCTTGACCTCTGACCTCAAGATATGTGAATGAAAATGGGTTTTATGGGTACCCACGAGTCTCCGCCTATATTAAAATGGCGTTTGAATATTTCTGCATACTGGGGTCCCTAAACAGTCTTGAATCACATAAATTGGGTCTCACTGTAAAGCTGAGACTGGTGGATCCAATGAGCCCAACTGTATTCATGTGTGATGATGTTAGTCCCCATAAGAGACATTTCATTGACCTCACTGTATATAATGACCTGTGGTGACCTCTAGGATAATCACAGCCTCATGAAACTTTACAACCACAAACTAGAGACCTAGAGCATTCAGAGGATGGATGGATCAGACTAGAGACCTAGAGCATTCAGAGGATGGATGGATCAAACTAGAGACCTAGAGCATTCAGAGGATGGATGGCTTTCCTAGCTAGATTGACAATAAGGGGGTTTCTGAGCAGATTCCAGAACAGAAGTGCTCGCCATCCAATCGCCAAAAAATGCAATTCTTGCAGAAATCTCCAAATGTTTAAAGTTTTTGCTACCAAATTCAAACATGGCTTTTTCTATAGTGTTCGTCAAGGTCTTGGTGTCTTAATGTGGTATTTTGGAGGGCTTATTGATAATTTTTTATCAATTCTTTAGTGGTAAAAAATTGTTAAATTTAGCATAAAATCTTTGTAACAAATGGTATCAACTCGAAAATTGCTGCAACAACTTCTGACATATTAGAGCATGGGGATGACATCATATACTTCTATCATAATGTTCTAAACCCTTACACACTTTTACATTTAATTTTAAATAATTCATTCATGATTATTTCTGATTTATGACTAGAACAACTTGACACACAGTGCTGAGCTGCATCTCAGATTAATCTTCAGGTTCCAGCTATCAGATGATCTTCACCACTTCTATGGGACATCTACTGTTGACCTGCTATCTCCCCCTAAAAAAAAACCTGGACCCCCTAAAAAAGACAAAAACGGGTCTAAACAGGTTAAAAAAATATTTCAGACAACATGCAATCTGTACAGAAATTCATTTATTTCAGTGAATTCTAAATACATAGCGAGGTAATGAAAAATCAACATGTGCTTGAAGTTTTTTTACAGAAAAAAATAACATGGATGAGGTTTTCTTTAATCCAGGTCATTGCAGATGCCATCAGGTAACCCGAGGACAATTGTCCCACTCATTTGTATTATGCAGCACACCTTCCATCTCGTCCCAGCAGTTATTTGTGTCTGAAATGACTCAGTCCCAGACTAGGAGGAGGCAGCAGGAGGTGTGACGGGGGCTGCCACCTGCTCCTCTTTCAGCCTGCGTTTCATTAGCTTCTTCTTCTTCTTGTCTTCCTTTTCTATTTCGGCAACCATGTCCAAGAACTTGGGGGTGCGGGGGTCCACGGCATGGCCAAAACGCTCCCTGGCCTCGGCCAGCAACTTAGCGCGGCGAGCCTTTTCCTCCTTCAGCTTTTGCTTGGTTTCACGCTTTTCTCTGCGCCAGTCGGCCACCATCTTGGGCATTTTGGCCATGTTGGCTGCTACGAGTCTCTCTCTGCGATGGAAATGAAAGAGATTAGCATAGCATAACAGCTGTTAATGTGGTGCATGATGCATAGTTGTACAATGGGTGGTCGGTTCAGATTAGGTCTCCACAACTATGAGAAGGATTGCCATGAAATGTGGTACAGTTCATGGTGTAACAACTTTGATCCCCTCACTCTTCCTTTTGGGTTTATTTGGATCTCATTTTACTCAACACTAGTCACCCAGTCCGTATTAAAATCACAATAAAAGCACTGTCAGAAATAATACATAGCACACATACATGCACGCAAACACATCATGTAAACATGTTTATAAATACCTGTATGTACACACTCAGTTTGTTTATTCATTATTTATTTGGGACAATGCACTTTAATCTTTATTGAAATTAATGTCAATAAATGTGTCAGGGTTAGCTCGACTGCTAATTTGCACCAGTAGTCACGACACAACTGTCACACAGAGCTGCAACAAATCAGTTTTTAAGAAAAAAAGTCTAAATTCTCTGATTGCAGCTTCTTAAATGTGATTATTTTCTGGTTTCTTTCCTCCTCTATGACAGTAAACTGAATATCTTTGAGTTGTGGGCCAAAAAGCATTTGAGGACATCATCTTGGACTTTTGGAAACACCGACCGACATTTTATAGACCAAACAACTAATCGAGAAATTCAGAAAATAATCAACAGATTAAATCGACAATGAAAATCATCATTAGTTGCAGCCCTAGTCACATACACAGTATAACATGCACAAATAGAGTCAGCGATTAGGAGATTAATTGATAAGTCGATTGACAGAAAATAATCTGCAACTATTTTGCTAGTTGGAAAATTGTTTAACTCGTTCTTTATGTAAAAATGACTTTCTCTGTTTGCAGCTTCTCATTTGTGAGGAGTTTTATGTGAACAAACTGATTATCTTTGGGTCTCTAACTGTTGGTCAGAAAAAAAAACAAGATATTTAGACACCAAGCTGGGAAACTGATGGATATGCTTCATCATTTCCCAACATTTTATACACTAATAGTCAGGTGCAGCAGCCCTACCGCTAGTGACAGTGTCACCCTGAAGGGGTTCATTTTGCAATAATGACCGGCTCGCAGTACATTATCCGTCTTACTACACGGCTACTTACAAAAGAGATCAATAATTTGACACAAAATATTGATTTTAAAATGATTTTATTGCTTCCATAAAAAAGTCGTCCTCTTGCTGTGTATGGAGATCAGAACTGCGTCCATAGCAACGGTCTGTTATTCATACCAGCAGTCTGCTATAAAGAAATAACAGACCGTAGAACGCCGTGATTGAATAATAATACGCTGAAAGAAGCCTTTTTTTTTTACTTTGCAGTTTAAGCTTATCATTAAATGGAGCTCCTGAGGCGATGCTACTTTCAAATGATGCTAGCTTTCCAACATCGTCGACCCTACCTTTAAGTAAGGGATAATGTACAGCCAGTCATTGTTGTTAAAGAATCCTCGACAGGGCGATGCCACACAGAGCGCAGAGAGGACCTCAACTCAACAATGCTACCTCATGACAAGTAACCACGGCAGTGCTACTGCAAGGCTGACTTTTCTCTTCCATTCTCCAGGTAACGTGTGGCGGCGACGCGCTTTGAGTTCAGGCTGGTGCATAGCACGGTCTGTTATCCATAGCAACGGTCTGTTATCCATAGCAACGGTCTGTTATTCATGGCAGCAGTCTGCTATAAAGAAATAACAGACCATAGAATGCCGTGATTAACCAATCAGAATTGAGTATTCAACAACGCGGTGTAATAAGTATTTATGATGTTGGTTTGTTGGTAGTAGTATATATATATATATAGTATATAGTCACCTGATCTCCCCGTCTTCAGAAATCCGTCTCAGACATTATTGTATTGTCTCATCTACAGTTGAGATGATTACTCAACCAAAGATTATTCTTGATAATTAAATCGCTTGAGTTATTTTTCAAGCAAAAATGCTAAAAATCTTGTTCAAGCTTTTGAAATGTGATGATTTGCTGCTTTTCTCTGTTTTATAGTACATCTTTGTAAATTGAAATGCTTTTGAATTGTAGTCGAACAAAACGAGACTCATAAAGGAGCAGTGTGTAGAACTGTGATGGACATGTTTTAACTGAACTGACATTTTATACACTAATAGTCAGGTGCGGCCCAACCCATAGTGACAGTGCAATAAGAAAGTTTCTTGACAAGCTAATTATAGCAAAAATACTATCCAGTTGCATTATGGGAAATGTAGGATAAAGCTTTTTTGGAGCCTGATCCATACTGGAGACTAAAAGTCAGAATATCTCTGATCTCTCTTAGGAGTTCCCCCAACTATGTGGAAGTCCATCCATCCATCCACTACATTTCTCTCTTACAGGTGCATCATTCCAATGTTTCATGACTTTGTCAATCATTTTATTCCTACTTAATTCATATCATTGTTTCCTGTTTTGATTAGTGCTTTTTAAATAATAGCCCACTTTAAATGTAACCCTATTGCAGCCTATGCAGTTAAAATAGATCAAGCAGAATAGATGGATCGAATGTTTGCCATAGGGGGATAGAGGCACTCTGTCAGTCACTCTGAAGGACGACGACACAGATGTCCTCACGTGCTGTGTCTATTTTTGTTTCACACGATGTGCAAATTAACTCACTTAATTCAAATAATAATCTGTTTTGTCTTCAGATGCAGAACATTTGCTGAGATGGTTGTTCATTCAGTGAGCTGTCCTCGTTGGTAGAATGAGGGTGTAATAACACGACCTCACAGGGCCCTGGCTCTACATGATATCTCTAATCATTCTGTCAGCAGTAGGTGTCTCAAACATCAGGATTCATCTGTGTAGATTAAGCTCTGATGTTCTGTGAATGACTTCACCTTGGCTAGATGAGCTTTCATCCATCATCCATCCTCCTCCATCAGGTGCTGTTAGTGGCTTCAGTGTTGTGGGTGGATTAGCTGCTGCTTATGTTCTCCCTGTTTGTACCTCTCATATATTTAGCATTACATAAAGAGAGGTAATACATCCCTCATAATGATGCAGCTGAATGTGAAATACATTTGACTGTGCAATATATCCTTTGATGCAATATACACCTCAAATTAAACTACCTTTGTTTACATTTTATTTATTACATCTACCCTATCTCCTATTTTACAAGAGCAATTACCTCTGTTTACATTACATCTACTTTTATATTTTATACCTCTAGTGTAACACTTGTGTTTATATGTATTTATTACATCTACTTGACCTGTTTTATTTGCTTTAGAACTGTGTGTGTTTTATCTGCCTCGTTTAGGCTTGTCAAGTATTTGTTTTAAAGCACTGACCAGAAGTGGCAACTGTGAATCTTGTTGCATTTAATACAATGACATGAAGGTTTCTATTCTATTCTAGCTAGGACATGACCGCAGTGAGAGGAACCAGAGCAGTTTGACTGTCTGTCCGATAATTGACGCACTGTCGTTACTCACTTCGCAGACCGTGTCTCCGTCTCCAGCTTGTCCTTGGCCGCGATGTTCTTCAGCATGACCTCTAACGGAGGGTGCCACTCCTGTTCCTCCGCTATGATCTGGTCCAGCTGCTCGTGGCTGGGCCACAGCGAGGCGGGATCGATCCCCGACGCTGAACCGTACCGACCGAACAGCTTCCGGTCGTACTTGGCCGTCTTCTGCCACTCCGGTGTCTTCTCGCTGTCCCTGTCCGGGATGAACGGCTCCCGGAGGTTCAGCCTCAGAGGCCTCGGGTTGTAGGACGCTGTCTGCAGCACAAGCGGTTTAGAGCAGCAGATTCCCGTTAAAGGGTTCAGGTTTAGAGGCTTTAAAGTCCTCCAGGACATCACTGTCCTCCTGCACAGCACGGACCCCGCCATCTTTGTTCCTCCACAACAAGGACCCCAGAGTAAAGACAGAGGTGGCTACCGCAGTGCCTGTTCAGAACTCAGTGAGTCCTCCATGTGCTCTGGGATGTTTGGATGGTTTGACATGTTTATTGGTCTTTGCCTTTTTGGCTTGTTGGGGACACATTTTGTAATACATTTATAGTTACATTTTTGCATTGAATATATCCAGCAAAAAATAATTTCGAGATATTTAGAATGTATATTGAGCATTCTTGCACATTCTGTGAACTACAAGGAGAAACAATCTATGATTTGTTTTATACCAGAATATTTAGGGTGGATGTTCAACACACAGATTGTATATAAGAAGTGGACGTAGTCACCGGGACGTCACCCATTGGTTTGTGGACTGCCATTTTGAAGCCTTGAGTTACGCATTTTGGCCGTCGCCAAAGAACGTATGTTGCCAAGAAGTGAAAGTCAATTGTTGGTTCCATTGCAACATCAGCACCAAGCAACAAAGCTACACTCCCGCATTTTGGACTGAAAGCGTCTACCGGACGCCAGTAAAACGTGCGCATAAAAAGTGCCATACAAAAGTAAAACAAAATTATTTCTATTCTATTGTCCTATTCTACTGAAATGGCCTGTGTTTATCAATAAAATATTATAAATAGAAAAAGTGTTTTCAGTCCAAAATGGTGGCTCTTGTCAACAAATACCAGAGTTTCGTCCCTTTGCTTCTAAAGGCTACTCTATACCGTTGGCATCTTGGTATCTGGCCATCGCCATGTTGGTCTTTTTCAACCAGAAGTGACACGAGAGGGTGGAGTTTATACAACTGAACGCTGAAGAAGACATTTTTAGGCGACCAAAAAGGTTATAATGAACTCATGAACTGAAAACACACTGTGAAAGGGTTAAAGTTGTGAGACAACCACAATGGACAACGCCGTGGTAGCGACCTGTCAATCACAAGGTAGCCCCGCCCTAAAACATCCCCTGCTTTATTTGACTCTAAATGGGACCATAATTTACTAAATGAACATCATGCTGTATTGAAGAAGACTTGAAACGTTTGTTTACTGAGGTAATAAATCAAGAGAGAAGTAGGCTCATTTTCTCATAGACTTCTATACAATCAGACTTCTTTTTGCAACCAGAGGAGTCGCCCCCTGCTGGCTGTTAGAAATAATGCAGGTTTAAGGGCACTTCAGCATTGGCTTCACTTCTCAGACACCGGAGTTCAACATTATATAACAAGCAGGAAAAACTGGGCAAACAATTCAATTTCAGGATAAAGACATTTTGATATGTTCTGAAGGTAAATGAGAAGTAAAAAAATACAGGTTTGTTTTTTTTGTACTGATCATTTTATTATTGGGAAAATTCCACATTCACAAGAAGAGATTTTGGAGGAAAAAAAATTTAAATCGAGAACTATAATAATAATAATAATAGTAATTATGTGTTTGATAAATTTATATGGACTGATGATACTTTATTTTGAAATTGTATAACTTTTTCTTTATTTATATTTTTCTTTATTTGTTTTTTTACTTTGTATATGTACCCCTGGTATGGACAATTTTGTGTATAAATAGGCCTACTGTTAATGTTCATATGTTTTCTAAAATAAATAAATAAAAGTTATTAAGGTTTATCTACAGTTAGGCCATATAGCTGACTGGGTAATATCTTACTAGGACACGCAAGATCATTTATTTATATAGCGCATTTTATTACAAAAAGGTAGTTCAGAGTGCTTTTAGTAAGACATAAAAGACATTACATCAGAAAATGAGCATATGGCATAAAAATAAAAATACAGAATGAAAGTTGTGTTGAAACTATTAATCAATTAGCCTAGTTAATCAAGAGAAGATTATTCAACAAAAATGTTGTTGATGATGAAAATATTGTTTGTCATTTTTGTCACAAAAATACCAACCATTGTCTATTTACAGCTTCTCAAATGTGAAGATTCACTACTTCTCTATATAAGTCAAGGAAACAAAATTGGCATGGCCATCTTCAAAGGGGTCCCTTGACCTCTGACCTCCAGATATGTGAATGTAAATGGGTTCTATGGGTACCCACGAGTCTCCCCTTTACAGACATGCCCACTTTATGATAATCACATGCAGTTTGGGACAAGTCATAGTCAAGTCAGCACACTGACACACTGACAGCTGTTGTTGCCTGTTGGGCTGCAGTTTACCATGTTATGATTTGAGTATATTGTTTTATGCTAAATGCAGTACCTGTGAGGGTTTCTGGACAATATCTGTCATTGTTTTGTATTTTAATTGATTTACAATAATAAATATATACATACATTTGCATAAAGCAGCATATTTGCCCACTCCCATGTTGATAAGAGTATTAAATACTTGACAAATCTCCCTTTAAGGTACATTTTGAACAGATAAAAAATGTGCGATTAATCGCGATTAAATATTTGAATCGATTGACAGCCCTAACCAAGACATCGTAAAGCTATACATTTATAGATCAACAATTAATCATAAATATAATTGACGGATGAATCATTGATAAATTACTGTTAGTTGTAGCTCCAGATTAAAGGAATGAGATGAACACAGAAATAAAGGAAGGTAGTGTTTGTGTCTAAGTAGATTGAGAACTAAAATTGTAAAACTATAAAGGTTCTCAAATGTGGGGCAAATCTTTCATATGCTCTTTATTCTTGTAGTTTGCTAATATCACATCAGTTTCAGACATTTTTATTTTAAATGAATCACTTACAGAGGTTCTTTAAGTGACATTCAGGAGTCCAGATCAGTGGTGGGGGGGGACATGTTTTCCACTAAACATCCCCGTTGACTCGGAGGTAGTTGAGAGCAGGTGGGCCGAAGCCAGAGCACCAGAGCGAGAAGGGGAGCTGAGACTCTTTAACACCTTCTTTGAACATTTAAGGACCACTGGGCAGGGAAATCAACCTTCTTTGAAAGAGAGGATCTTTTGTTTTAACACCCTTAGCTCCACCTCCTCCTTCCTCCTTTTCGCAGCCTCCACCCTCCCTCAACTTTTAGTTTTGATTTCTTTTCAAGAAGCGGAGATCGAACAAATGGGGTTGCTCTGGAGTGCAGCACTTACGGAGACAGATGTCATCGCTTTTGTGTCGTGGGAGCGCCGCGGAGCTCTCCATCGTCATTAAAGATTTAGGGTTCCCATGGCAGGGGTAGCACCAGGCTGGAGGTGGGGGGTGGGGGTGGGCATGACAGAGGCTTAATTTGGCTTCGGAGCGATCTGGTGCCAAGCCCGGGGCTTTGGGGATCACATCAACGTCAGTCACAGGCAAATAGGCTTGTTAGCAGTTAGACGATAAGGGCACGGTGGCAAGATGACAGGTCTATTTCTGAGTGAGTGTGAGTAGGAGGGCTGGGTGCTGCATTAATACTTGTTTAGGGAAAGTTATATAGAACACCTGAATTATGACTCTTTAAATGGCATCTGTTTTTACAGATGTGTTTAATTTGCATAGAGGGTACATTTGTACTGGATGTAATGAGTAGTTGCAGTGGTACAGAGTATCTACTGAGAGATTTTGATGTTCTCTAAGTCTGCTATTCTATCCGGGCCTACTGGTGGGCCGCAGAGGTACTGCCAAATTGTTTAACCTCTTCAAAATCTGACGGCCTATCCTGTCTTTCAGAGGTTATAAAGTGCTCCTGTTAGGATCTCATCTCCCAGCCTAGTTTCCCCCAGTGTTTCCTTCTGTTTCCCTGCCCTTTAGTCTCCTGTGTGTTTTCCCTGTCTGTCTTCTGTGCGTCTGTGAGCAGGTGGGCGTGGTCTCTCCTCTCCTCCTACCGGGCAGTTGCTGCGGGTGCACTTGATTCCAATCAGCCTATCATTCCACAACCCTGCAGTATATCAACTCCGCTTTTCCTCCCAGACGTCGCCAGATCGTTCCTGCACCCTCCGTGGTAGTTTCACGTATTCAGGCCTACTTAGCTTGTTTTTGGATCCTGTGTAACGCTGCTTTACCTCTGCTCAGGTCTGCCTACCTGCCAGCTGCCTCCGTCCTATTCCCTTTGCGACTTACCTGCCTGCTCACGCTCCAGCGCCATTCCTCTTCCTTGGAACCCAATTCAATTCAACTCACCCTGGTGTGGATTCTTGGAGCCCTCTTCCTCGTGCCTCGTCTGCCCCCTTCCTCCTCTCGAAGATACAAGCCGTGTCAATGTTGTGCCCCTTAAACAGGGGAAATAGTGAGAGAGAAGGATGAATGAATCACACACGCAGCTCTTCCCTTCACTCGTCTCTGTATTGAGTCACATTTGAAATGTAATGCAATGAAAACAAAACTCATACATTTAAACATCTGAACTCAGTTTCTGGACCACAGTGATCATGGCTTAATTACATTTTTAACTTTCTCTAAACCATTTAAATTATCTTTTTAACTGCTTCTAAATGTTCTTAATTCAAATACAGCATGAAGTCTCTCTTATGAAATGTATTTTAACCTTTTAGCTTTTTAACTTTTTTAGACACATGAATTCACCTTTAAATGTTATTAAATCAACAACTGCATACACATATATGAATGTAACAGCCTAGCTTAAATGCCGATGACAAAGTAAACAGACGGACTCTACGACGGGACCACGATGCATCCGGCAGCCAGCTTACATATCAACAGCGTTAGCTAGAAACTTTCAAACACAATACAGAGTACAAAATGTGCACTTTTCCTCTATAATGAACAACAACAACGTGTAACGAATTCTTAACAACATGTATTTACAACGTTATAGTGCTTTGTGGACGTTATTTACCTTAAACAGGGGAAATAGTGAGAGAGAAGGATGAATGAATCACACGCAGCTCTTCCCTTCACTCGTCTCTGTATTGAGTGAGGAAGAGGAGCGCGATCCCCCTACTGGAACCCCGAGGCATTACCAACAGATCAATGCAAAATTAACCCACACACACAAGGATCTGCATCACCTATCTGCACTATTCCTCTTTCTGGTTCACAGCATATGTGCTGCATAGTCTCTACAGTGACCAGTTTTTATGCATATTTACATCCAAAAATTAAATGACATGTCCTGAAAATGATACAGTAATAACTGAGACAACAAAGAAATTAGCTTTTCTCTAAATAAATGAATTATGCCTGAAAAATTAATTATTCTTGCATTATTCTTGCCTGTCACATACTCCCCCTCAAAACAGATGTTGTCCTCAACATGCTAACCTTTGACCTTTAGTGCAAATACAGGGTTAAAGTGAATACCATTAAAATATATCCTTAGCACAACTTCAGACTAACAATCCTGCTACATTTTATCTTGTATAGTGCAGTTTTGCAGTTTTACAGACTGGAACTCTTTTCATACATTCCTTCAGACATGGATAAATACCCAGTGTCGTTCAGTGTCCATTTTTTTCTCTTTTGGTCATTTGTTTGACCTCCTTCATTACGCATTGTTTCGACACAGTCCATTGCTGCCTTGTTAACAGTTCTATTTGTGCAGCATGTCCAAGTCAACTACACTCTCCTTTAATACAGGTCCATGAGTGTGATATGATAGACTGCAACAGTGTCATGTAAATGTGTATATTGAGTGTATCCACTGTCAAAAAGTTCCTTATGTTCAACAGTCCATTTGAATGTGAATTATGTGTTGAACAGTCCCTTTTTTTCTTCTTTGAGTGTAATGTATGTGCATTTACTCAGTCCAGTGGTGTGCAATGTTTCTACCTTCCATGTCAATAGCACTGCTGGAAGTGGTATGGCGGCACAGTGAGTGTCCATGGCACTTTAAAGTTTGTATGCCAAGGTGTTGTCCTCAGGTTGTAGCATGCAGGTGAGCCAAGCTTATCATATGTGAAGAACTTGGGCCGTCTGTGTTGTCGTCTAGGCCGCTGACGCTCCTCACTGCTGGGATCACTTGGAACAGCATCCTCAACAGGTAGGTCCTCCACATAACTGTTCTCTCTCGCCAATAAGTGCTCCATTTGGTTTGTTGTTTCTTGTTCTTTCTCTGGTTCAGGTGCTATGTGTTCTTCAGGGTGTCTGCATTCAATCTCCACAGGTGTACTAGTGCACACAGGATTCACTGTCTCAGGTGTGCATGTCTTGGATTGCTGCTCAAGTGTCACAAGATGATACTCATCATCTTCCTCGTCCTCTGACTGTTCCACTTCCTCATTTCTCTCCACACTTTTCTTCTTTGTGCGTGGCTGTACTGGGGTTTCCAGTGGCAAGTGGTCACATGGGAGGAGAAGATTACGATGTAAAACCCTTGATCTACCTTTTCCTTTCTCAGGTCTGAGTTCATAAACAGGGATATCTTCACTCACTTGACGCACAACTGTGTGGATGGTATCCTCCCAGTGGTTTCTCAGTTTTCCTGGACCACCACGGGGTGTCATGTTCCTGATTAAAACACGATCACCAGGCTGTAGCACTGAGCTTTTCACCTTACTGTCATAGTGTCTCTTGCTTCTCATGGCAGCTTTGTGAGCATTTTGTCTTGTGATCTCGTACGCTTCTTCCATGCCCTGCTTCCACTTCTCCATGTAGTTATGATGATTACTGTCTCCTTGTTCTGAGGTCAAGTTGAACAACATATCAACTGGCAACCGTGGAGAGCGCCCATACAACAAGTTAAAAGGTGAAAAACCAGTCACTTCGCTGCGAGTACAATTGTATGCGTAAATCAGTTTGTTTAGTGAGTCTTTCCAGTTAGTCTTTTGTCTCTCTGTGAGGGTCTTTAACATCTGGAGCAGTGTTCGGTTAAACCGCTCTACCTGTCCGTTCCCTTGGGGGTGGTAGGGAGTGGTTCTCGACCCAGCAACTCCACAGTACTTTTTCAGTTGAGCGAACAGTTGGTTTTCAAATTTGCCACCCTGATCATGGTGTATTCTTGTTGGGAAGCCAAATTTCAGTGCATAGTCGTTAAAGATCTTGTCTGCAGCTGTTTTGCCTGATTTGGAAGTTGTGGCGTAAGCCTGGGCAAAACGTGTAAAATGGTCAATGATTACAAGAATATACTCATAACCACCCTTACACTTGTCAAGGTGCAAGAAATCAACTGAAACAAGTTCAAACGGTTGAGTGGTTATAATGTTCGTCAGTGGTGCTCTTGTCCCATGGCTTGGCTTCTTGTGCTTGAGGCACACACATCTTCTCATGACATAATCCTCGATCTCCCGTTGCATATACGGCCAGTAAAACCAGTCCCGTACCAGGGATGTAGTCCTTTCTACACCCTGATGACCCATTTCATCGTGAAGTTCTTTTAACACTGTAGTTTTGTGTGCTTCTGGAAGCACCAGCTGTTTTCTGCTTGCAGTTTTCCTGAACAACACTCCACCCTCAGAAATCTCCAACTTATCCCACTCTCTAAGGAGACATAAGATCTGTGAACTGAGTTGTTTGAGTTCTGGACCTGATGGTCGTTTTTCTGCAAGTTTGAACTGAATCACTGGTCCGACAGTGGGGTCATTCCTTTGGTCATGTTTGATTTGTCCAGCTGTTAGTGGAATGAGGGGCGTGTCTGTAGCTATTGCTGCACATTGTACAGAGACACCCATGGACCATGATGCACTGGATTCATCCTGACTTTCCACTGCCTGTGTAGCTGCTCCAATCACATCCTGTGATATTTCCTCTGAACACTCTTTCATGAATATTTCCATATCTAAAGGCATTCTGGACAGACTGTCTGCGTCAATGTTTTCCTTACCCGGACGGTATTTGATTGTGAAGTGGAAATCTGCCAGTTCTGCTACCCATCGACACCCTGTTGCATTCAGTTTGGCAGTGGACAGTACATAGGTAAGTGGGTTGTTGTCACTGTAGACGGTGAAGAATGGTGCATAGTACAGGTAATCACGGAATTTTTCTGTGACCACCCACTTGAGGGCTAGGAACTCCAACTTTCCTGAATGTAGATGGTAGTTTTTCTCCGCTGTAGTTAAAGTTCGGGAGCCATAAGCAATCACACAAAGCTTTTCATTCTGCCTTTGGTACAATACAGCTCCTAGTCCCTGGTTGGAAGCATCAGTATGAATGATAAATGGCTGTGAAAACTCTGGGAAGCCTAGAACAGGAGGCTGAGTGAGACAGTCTATCAACTGTTCCAAGATTGACTGGTGCATGTCAGTCCACTTAATGGGTGTGTTGGATGGAACTCCTCTGCTGTTTCGTTTTGTTTGCCACATCCTCTTTTTGTTGTTCAGTGTTTCGGTTTCTACAGGTGCTTTAAACAGGTCATACAAGGGGCTGGCAATACGTGAAAAATCTTTGATATACTGCCGGTAATAACTTAATAGTCCCAAGATTGCTCTTATCTCACCAACAGTACCTGGATGTTTGTTTTTCAGGGCCCTGACAGCAGCAGTATCGGCAGGGTCCACCCGGTTCCCCTCAGCAGACACAATTCTTCCAAGGTACCGTACTTCTGCTTTAAACAGGTCACACTTTCTGGGCTTTAGTTTTATCCCATGCCCTCTCAGTCGTTGTAGCACCCTTCTGACATCACTGACATGATCCTCAAATGTTCTGCTAAACACAAGAACATCATCAAGATATGGCACACATATTTCATCCCTTAAGCCGTCCAAGCACTCTTCCATGCAGCGCTGGAATGCTGCAGGTGCATTCATAAGCCCAAACGGAATTCGGACCCACTCATACAGGCCCCAGGGGGTCACAAAAGCTGTGAGATGCTTACTGTCCTCGGTCATGAACCCCTGGTGGTATGCCTTGCCCTGGTCCAGCAGTGAGAAGAGGGTGTTCCCTCCCAGGTTGTCCATAATGTCCTGTACTCTGGGGATGGGGTGGCGATATGGGTGAGTTTTCCTGTTAAGCTCCCTGTAGTCGATACATAAGCGGAGAGTGCCATCCTTTTTTCTCACACAGACGACTGGAGAGGAGTAGGAAGATGTAGACTTTTCAACCCACCCTTGTGCTATCAAGTCCTGTAAGTAGTCTTTCATCTCTTTGTATAAGGGTTTTGGAACAGAGAGATATTTTCTTGACACTGGCTCAGCATCTTTTAGTGAAATGTTCATTTGCAGGTTTTTCACACAGCCTATCTCGTCATCAGACCTGGAGAATGACTCTGACTCTTCCCTTAACATCTGGCTGACTATTGGTCTCTGGTGTTCATCAAGGTGAGCCAAATCAACAGGAGGATCCCACTGTTCGTGGACAGGGCCTGCCTTCACTGACACAAGAGTATCACAAAACTCTAATCCTTCAGGCCACTGTGGGTTTTCATGAGGCTCGAAAATCAGAGTCTTATCCTCTTTGAAAGCTGGGGCCTGTACTCGACACTCAATTTGAACGGAGCTACGTTTAGGCACACTCACCCTCTCATTTGCTGTTCTTACATTATGGTCACACATCTGTCCTACACTCACAGCATTAATAAAGGTCTTTGCTTTGTTTTTCTTTAGATGAGGAAAAGCCATTTTTACTGCCTTCACAAGCTTCTCTTTGACTCCATGTGTTGTCTGGTTTTGCAGACTGTCCAGCACAAGACGTTCAATGACATTAAAGCCAATAATAGGACATTGTTGTTGGCTGCCTTTTAGCACTAGCATGGGTATTAGCAACTCATCATCATTGGCAGCAAGTTTAAAGGACACTTCGAGCCAACCACTGTATGGCATGTCTGTCCCGTTGGCTGCTTCAAGTTGTAAAGGGTCAAGAGGGTCAACAAGTTCAGCTACATCCCTTAGCGGCACATCAGGTAAGTGTCTCCCTTTAAATACCTCATCTATAGCACAAACTTGTGAACCTGTATCCCAAAGTGCCTGAGTTTTCAGTTTGTGCAGGAAACACCTGATGAGGCACTTCTTCCCTACTAACTCCCTTACAGTAGGTATTTTCTCTGGGGCACTATTTTCCTTGCCCTTGGGTTTCTCAGATGACCGTGTTGCCTGTTTCTTAATACTTGAACATGTATATGGCTTACAATGTCTTTTGTGTGCAGGCCAGTGGGTTTCCTGACAGTCTTTTGAGCAGTACAGTGTGGTTTTACAAATTGAGCAACATTTTAGCTCCTCACTGTCTTTTTCTTCTTTACAACTTGCACAAAGTTGGGACTTATCCATGTTGCCGGTTGCTCCATGTCCCGTGGAAGCAACCTCCCTTAGTTTAAAGGGCTCCTTCTAGTGGGTTCCACTACCCTCTGTGCCTTGCAACCTGCCCTGAAATGTTCACTGCTTCCACATCTAAAGCAATGCTGACAGTAATCTTCGCCTGCTTGAATACAAGCATAACATCTAGGACGGGGGCGTGGTGCTTGGTAATTTCGCTGTGGTGCAAACCTTTGTTGGAACTGAGCTGTTTCCCTCATCTGTGCAGGTCTGAATGCTGGTCGGTACTCCTGCGCTGCTGCTGGTGGTTGCTGGTGGTACACTGGCATGGCATTTGACTCAGCTTTATAAGGTGAGGGTTGTGGGGGTGAAAACACTGGATATGTGGCAGACATATTAACTGGTTCTCTGCTTGGTGGGGGATACTGTGGGGGCACAGGTGTGGACCTTTGGATGGTTTCCCTGATTTGGGAGATTTCAGCTCTCAGATCTTTCAACAGCACCATGTCAGAGCGAATTTCTTTGATTTCAGACAGCAGACCAGGAGGAAGTGACATGGCTGTGTTTTGCTGGGTGGTGCTTTTCTTTTCCACTGGAACTTCACTGGCCTGGACTGTATTCACATTTGTTGCTCGTGATGGGGCAGCATGTTTCTTTTTGTCCTGTCTCTCCTTTTCATTGGTACATGCAATGTTCAGTTTCTCCAGCAGCAGCTCATCTGAGGTGTTTGTCTGCAGGAGGTAAGGCTGCAGGTCACTTTTGATATTGTCATTCTGTAGGCCAGTCAGGACAGTATGCATGAATAGACTCTGGACTAGTGCTGGGTCATATTTTAAGTTTGACTCATCTTCCTGAGAAGCAAACAGAATTTTCTGTCTCATGTCCATTGCCCTTATCAGGAAATTTTGAGGTGTCTCTTTACTGCTCTGGACCTCAGAAGTGAGGTGTTTATATAACTCAGTGGCACCTCTCTCCTGGTAATGAGACCTGAGAATTCGGCGGAGGGCGGGCAGCGTAAGTTTTTCCTTCCCCTCAAGGTAACTTCGTAACTGAAGGTCTGGTGTGATGGCGCGGATTACAGCATCAATGATCTCTGACTCTGGGTAGCCCTTATTGAGCCCATTTTCAATTTGTCTGGCCAGACTGGAAAAGGTTAGCTTATCTTTTTGTCCTGGCTCTCCTATTTGGCCTGCCATCTTGAAATCTTTGCGCCACATAGAGCTGTTAGGGGGTGCTAGCGCTATGTTCTTTGCTGGAGTGCTGGAACTGGCAGGGAGGTTCATGCTTATGTTCATGAGGTCATGCATTTCTTTCTCTTTTTCTTGTAATGACAGTCTTAGCTCCTCTACCTCTTTCTGGAGGTTTTCCTGTCTGTCAGTTTGATGCAAAATTTCACTCTCAGTTAGGTTTGTTGCCATTTGGATTTTGTCTATTATGTCTTGAATGTTAAGAAGTTCTGACAAACCTTCATCCTCTCGATCATCCAATTGCACCCGTTCAAGGTACCTCATGACGTGTGAAATTAATTGACTGCGTGTTTTACCAGTCACATGTTCCTTTCCTGGTCCAGAAATCTGAAGTCCATTGCACACTTTAATCAGTTGTTCAACAGTCAGTTTGTATAATGCTCCTTTAATCTCCAGCTCTAGCTTCTCGAATTCAGACTCCATTTTATCAAAGGAGCAGGAAGAAGTAGTGAAACGAGGGTTTATCTGACTCAATTGGTTCTTTGCTGCTCCCTAGTGGTCACTTTGCTCACTTCAGGATACAAGTCGCCGATGTTTGTCTGAAGATCACCTCGACCGCCTTGCCAACTCCTTTCTCCGATGCCTGGGTTGTTTGAGGAGATGATCAACCAGAGGATTCCACTTGTAGCTCAGTGATGGTCCTCAAGCTAAACATCTCAGCGGTGCCTCCAAATGTTGTGCCCCTTAAACAGGGGAAATAGTGAGAGAGAAGGATGAATGAATCACACACGCAGCTCTTCCCTTCACTCGTCTCTGTATTGAGTCACATTTGAAATGTAATGCAATGTAAACAAAACTCATACATTTAAACATCTGAACTCAGTTTCTGGACCACAGTGATCATGGCTTAATTACATTTTTAACTTGCTTCTAAATGTTCTTAATTCAAATACAGCATGAAGTCTCTCTTATGAAATGTATTTTAACCTTTTAGCTTTTTAACTTTTTTAGACACATGAATTCACCTTTAAATGTTATTAAATCAACAACTGCATACACATATATGAATGTAACAGCCTAGCTTAAATGCCGATGACAAAGTAAACAGACGGACTCTACGACGGGACCACGATGCATCCGGCAGCCAGCTTACATATCAACAGCGTTAGCTAGAAACTTTCAAACACAATACAGAGTACAAAATGTGCACTTTTCCTCTATAATGAACAACAACAACGTGTAACGAATTCTTAACAACATGTATTTACAACGTTATAGTGCTTTGTGGACGTTATTTACCTTAAACAGGGGAAATAGTGAGAGAGAAGGATGAATGAATCACACGCAGCTCTTCCCTTCACTCGTCTCTGTATTGAGTGAGGAAGAGGAGCGCGATCCCCCTACTGGAACCCCGAGGCATTACCAACAGATCAATGCAAAATCAACCCACACACACAAGGATCTGCATCACCTATCTGCACTATTCCTCTTTCTGGTTCACAGCATATGTGCTGCATAGTCTCTACAGTGACCAGTTTTTATGCATATTTACATCCAAAAATTAAATGACATGTCCTGAAAATGATACAGTAATAACTGAGACAACAAAGAAATTAGCTTTTCTCTAAATAAATGAATTATGCCTGAAAAATTAATTATTCTTGCATTATTCTTGCCTGTCACATCAAGACGGACGCCCAAACCCCAGCCCCAGCCCCTTTAAAGAACATTCATTTTTACAATAAATCCTTTTGTTCTTTACTTACCTGTTGTCTGTGTGCTGCGTTTGGGTCCACGTGTTGAACCAGTTGTAACAGCTCCAGGGATGACGTATTTTTGTGGGCCAATCAGGAAGTTAGCATCGCCATGGTTCCCTCAACAAAAGGCCAATGGGGTTGTTCCAGTGGGTTTGGGATTATTGCAGAAAATCAGCTCTGTGGCAAACACGTTTATGATACTGACACGTTTTGTTCAGCAAGATAATCTTCACAAATCAACACCACTTCTATGGTTTTTGAAGCATGAATGCAATCGCCAGAAGTACAAAACTAACGTTAGGCTATAAAGGAACTATACCACGGTCGCATGAGCGCCAGTACACACGATGAGTCTGTAATGGCGTAATGCTGTTGAGTAGTCTCATTTAGCCACTTGTTAGCAACCACCTTTTTTAAGACACATAAAGGCTTCAAAATTCACGAGTGGGGTATTTATTGATGTATTTGATGTTGTGGAACAAAATGATAAAATCTCTTCAGCTTGTGTTAACCACAGATTTCAGGCATCATACTAGCTTGTCGGGAAGGAGGCTAAATAACGCTCCAAAGATACGCTAAATTTTGGCGAGGAAAAACTGGCATGGCCATTTTCAAAGGGGTCCCTTGACCTCTGACCTCCAGATATCTGAATGAAAATGGGTTCTATTGGTACCTATAAGTCGCCCCGGATGCAGTGACACAAAATGGAGCGTTTTTTGAAACTAAAAAGTGATGTTGGAGACAACCCTAACTTATTAGCTACACTGTAAGACTTCGATGTAAATTTACAGCGAGATTCTAACAGTTACATACTGTAAAATGCTTTTACTGTATATTACTGTGAAAGCAATGCATTCTGGGAGTCAGAACGCTTGCTCCCATGATCCCAGCGGTCAAGTGTATCTTTTCACAGTAATCTACTGCTTGCCGCTGAGAATCTCGGGAAAATAAATTAACGGCTATTTTTCTAAATTCTCGCGCGTATTTTTTTCGAGTTGACCGTTGAGCGCCGCAGCTCAACGGCTCAACGGTCAACAGCTCAACGGTCAACGGTCACTCTGGCAGCAGCAGCAGCAGCATCGTTGTTGTCCAGTGCAACTTGAGGAGAGAAACAGCAGCAGTTTGGATAAACACTTCTTATTTTCACCACCGACAGTTCCATTTTGATCGTCAGACCAGACGAAGGGAAACTCCAGTGGTTACATTACGTTACTTCATGGTAAGTCAAATCATCAAGTTGTATTGTACCTTTGCTAACACAGTGCACGTTCCTCAGTGTATGTACATTAGCTAGCTAACGGTAGGTCGTTAGCTATTCTTAGCTTCGTCTATATTTCAATACTCATTAGTATCACAGGTAACACACATCAGTAGTCTATCTTATATTCACGGTAGCTAGCTAGCGCTAGCACGTTAGCTAGCGTTAGCTCGTTAGCTAGCTGGTTTTAGCTTAGTCAGCATTTAAATTCTCAATATAATTACTAATAGGTAGCAGCAATCTAAAAGGGAGACGAGGCAGTATCTATCTTGTGTTTCAAGAATGTTCAACTGTCAATTTTGCCGCCATGCATGTGGTACTAAATATGCCTTTGTTAGGCATATGAAAGTTCACCAAAACACCCCACACATCAAATTTAAATGTGCTTTCCACGATTGGTTACCGTTCATTTGGCAAAGTTACAGCTTTAAAATGCCATGTATATAGAGATCACCCAAATCAGAGGGAGTCAAGCTTGAGGGAAGGATGTTCTGGCATAAGGACATTAACATTAGACGTTTTATCATGCCACATCGATTTCTGTACTGTCAAATGTGACAGTTTGTCTACATTATTTTCTCACTTGAAGACTCACATTAAAGAGGGGAAACCAGTCTTATGTCCATTCACAAATTGTGGTAAAATGTTTACTGTGATATCCACTTTTTCATCACACTTGTCAAGAACACATAAAGGTTGTGTAGTTGGTAATCTTTTGAGTCAGATCAGGTCAGGTAGAGATGATGGAGAGAATACTGTTGAGCAAGCAGGGTGCTCACATGAGCATGCAGGGTGCTCACATGAGCATGCAGGGTGCTTCAAATAGAAGAGAGATGTCCTCATCTTGCAGGCAGATGTGAGTATAACTGATGTAGTTTATTTCAGATTAAGACATTGAAATGCAATGAGTGGAGCTCAGTGTGATTTTAAAAATAATTTCTTTAAACAGGAAAATTGATGACAACTATAGTTAAAGCATTGTTTAATTGTATTAACTTAGAATTGCAATGCCTTTATTGTCTCCTATATAGGTGTCAGACACAGCGGCGACTGTGAAGACATCCCTCACCCTTCCTGATAGCCCTTGGTTGATCATTCTAGGTAAGCACTAAGCCCCACGTTTCTACTTACACTGTACTAGTGCACATATGCAGAGTACTTCTATTGAGCCTGTCAGCAGGCAGTCAGAAGGTGTGGGGCAGGCAGGAAGACGCTGCTTGCCGCTGGAGTTGGAGTTCAGTTGTAGTGAGTTTCTATGGTTATGTCTTCTATATTGTATATAATACACACAACTTTACATTCTTATAAATAGATACTGATTCTGAAACAGTTGTGCATACAGAAATGGATAAATAAATATGTAGTTTTAGATGGTTAATAAATAGTTGACTATAATACATACACAGTGGGCTATGTTTTAGTTAATAAATAGTTGACTCTATAATACATACACAGTAGGCTACGGAATAATAATTTCTCTGATTCTTCTCTGATATGTAAATAGTTTGTTTAAGCTTTTCTCTCACTCTTTCTGGATTAGGGTGTTCCTATAGCTTGTAAATATGTAAATAGTTCGTTTGATATTCTCCCTCCCTTTGTAGATTTTATTTTATTTGTATTAACTTTTTTACTTGATTTCTCCTTCACTGCAACGGACACAACCACTAAGCTTTATGAAAATGAGTGCGCGATGGTGTCGCAAGTATGTAAATGGCTACCTGGATACATCAAAGAGCAGTACAGTAGATGAGTAGCATCTCGCATCCTACATCAAGAATTCCTGATATCTAGCGGAGGCTTAAATTTTTTTAGAAAGGTTTTCAAATATCAGTTGGAAATGCCAATACCATACAAAAACAATAAAGCGGTAAGTGGCCACTTGATAATTCGTCAAATGGTCAATTTGGTATTCAGCCTAAAGCTTTTTGCATTGTGTTTCAGGTCCAATGATTTCCGACCAGCGCTGGATGGTAAGCATCGAGGGTCAGGTGGTGTGTGAAGGGGCATTGTCTGCGTTGGGGCTTGCTGTTGTCTTCACATCCTACTACAACTTCAACCTCCAATATCAGGATCACGCTGCCTGGACACTTGAATTCATACAGAAGTAAGTTTGAATTCCATATAGTCATTTGTGTCAGATGTTTGGGCCTTACAGCTATCCTTGTATCTATCTATGTGTGATAGACATACGATCAGAGAGTAGGGTATGGAGAGTTCATTCCAAAATAAGCTTAAATGATCACTTGGATGTTTGGGTGTGTATGTGTGGTTCTAAAATATATACAAGAAACATAACAGTATTAGCCTTCAATAATATCATTTCATATATAAATTAATAACCCATTGTTATTAGTCTTGAATAATTAAATTAAATAGATAATTATCAAAGAGTCATCAAGTTACCAAAAAAACTCAATGTTATATTCATATTCCAAAAGTGTGACTCATAAAACATCAGGCAAGTAAGCTATATTAGCAAGAAGTATTTCACCATGTCCACGTGTATCTACTCTAATATGCATTGCAAACATAAAGCATGAAAAAGAACGATTTGGGGACTTATAATAAATCAGGTATTATTTATACTAACAATATTTAGCGGTCTAATTTTAGGTAAGAGGTGGTTTGATTCACATTTGTGTCTTTTTGTTTTACCTTGCTATGCTTTGTAGATGCTGTGTCAGGATCAACCCAGAGAGAGGGACAAAGGCACGACAGGGAAAGGTGACCAGCAAGAAGAGCGGGGAAATGGTTCATAAGAAAGGGACATCCCTGAATCCTCATGTTTGCACCCTCCTGCGGAAGCTCATGGATTTCGAGTGGGACTTTGTGTGAGTTTAACAATCACATCCCTGACTCTGTCTGTAGAGACAAACCCTCCATATCTCACTCAATTACTGAAAATCCCTTTATGTCTGTGTCTCACTTATTCACAATGTTATTTTTTATTTAATTTTGCTTAAAATGTTCAACCTGGCATTATTTATACGTTTAATAATTGACTATATTGAGCCAGCACACAGTATTGTTCAACAGTATTGTTCTGTCTAGTGAACCCCCGCAGTGTAACGGGGGAGGCTATTTCATTTTGAAACAGAAAAGTTACAGTATTTACTCAGTCCACAAAGTACAAATGTTTTAAGCCCGTCACTTACTCATACACTCACACATGAATTCATTCATTCACAACAGTATTTTTATTTGTAATGGCTATTTTTGTATTTTTGAATTTTATTCTATTTACAATGTTCAACCTGGCATTATTTCTACGTTTAATATTGAAGATGTTTAGCCAGCACGCAGTATTGTTCAATAGGATGGTTCTGTCTAGTGAACCCCCTCAGTGTAACAGGGGAGGCTATTTAATTTTGAAACAGAAAGGTTATGGTATTTACTCAGTCCATGGACTCAGATATTCATACACAGTCAAATATACACCCTCACTCAGTCAGTCAGATACACACACACACACTGTGTCTCTTACTCACTCACAACTCATCACACCATTTTTATTTGTAAGAGCTTGAGTATTTGAATGTTTTATTTGGATGTTATTTTCTGTCAAACTCAGGTTATTATAATAAACAAGAATAATATGAATATGCCATGTTGTTGTGTTTATTGTTCAAAATTGTTATTTTTCATTTGCTTGTTAGTTTTTATAGATGCTTAAGATACTGTAATTTGTGGAATTATTACAGGAAATTATTGGACATTTTGATTACAACAAGTTACTGTATTTCTCTGATACAGTAGAGATACTGTAAATTGTACAGTATCTTGCTGGTGAAACTGCAACCAATAAATTACTGTATTTGGAATTATTACAGCAAGTTACTGTATGCTTTGATTACAGTAAGCTGCTGTATTCTTTGATACAGTACAGATACTGTAAATTTTACAGTAACTTACAGGAGAAACTGCTGCCAGTATTTTACTGTAATTTTTGAATTATTACAGCAAATTACTGTATGCTTTGATTACAGTAAGTTGCTGTATTCTTTGATACAGTACAGATACTGTAAATTTTACAGTAAAATACTGGCAGCAGTTTCTCCTGTAAGTTACTGTAATTTTACAGGAAAAAGTTTTACAGTGTAACTAACTAACTAACCTATACTAATCACAGTTATTTTTTTAGTAATTTGTTTGTTTTGGATGTTTGAGTGATTTTATTGATGATGATATGAGTATCTAACATGTTGGTTTGATGGTAGTAGTATACCACCTATAGTCACCTGAACTCCCCCGTCTTTTGAAAAACATCTCAGACATTATTGTGTCATCTAGAGCTGAAATGATTATTCCATTAGTTGTTCAACACAAAGTTATTCTCAATATATAATCATTTGAATTATTTTTTGAGCAAAAATGCCCCAAAATATTTCTCAAGCTTTTGAAATGCGAGGATTTGCCACTTTACTCTGTTTTACAGGATATCACTGTAAATTGAAATGTCTTTGAATTTAAATAGAACAAAACAAGACATTTAAAGGCACAGTGTGTAACATTTAGTGGGATCTGTTGGCAGAAATGGAATATAATATTAATAAGTATGTTTTCTTTTGTGTATAATCACCTGAAAATAAGAATGGTTGTGTTTTCGCTACCTTAGAATGAGCCGTTTCTATCTCTATAGTGAGCGGGTCCTCTTCACAGAGCCGGCCGCCATGTTTCTACAGTAGCCCAGAACGGACAAACCAAACACTGGCTCTAGATAGGGCCATTCACATTTCCACATTTTCGCTTTTTCTCGTCGGCCACCGTAGTTCTCCTACGTGCTCGGCACACGGGAGAAGTTTCTGTTGGTTGCAATCTGCAACCTCACCGCTAGATGCTGCCAAATCCTACACACTGCACCTTTAAAACCACCTCTGGGAGCTTGTAAAAGGCTGTTTTTCCTCTATTTTCTGACATTTTATTGACCAATTGAATAATCTATTAGTGATGAAAATAATGGTTAATTGTAGCCCTAGTGTCAACCTTGACATATGTGTAGTTGTGCATGCTTTAATGCACTCCTTCTCATAATATAAACTGTTGACACATTTTAAATGAAAGCGCCATCAGTGGCTGTCAATGTGGGGCATCCCAATAAACTTTTAACCGTCTACACATTTTTATAAACATGTGCAAAATCTATGCTTAAATTACTGTAACTGTAACAGTGACCTTTGACCTTTGCCTCACTGCACCCATTTAATCCGGTTATAACAGGTCATGACTTTACAAGAGGTGCCCCCGAGCAGCTGTGGTTTAAATAGGATGCGACGCCAGATATCGTACAGCTTCTAGGGGTGGGAAAAAAATCGATTCACCTATGTATCGTGATTTTTTTTTAAAGATTTTGAAATAGATTTTTTTTTATGCTTTAAATGTTTGCTTCATTTGAGTCTATTTGGAGGTAGAAAGAAGTTACCACTTTTATTGTAGTCTGACGAACGTGACGTCATATCCGTTCTGTATCCGTCAAAAACCAGCACTACACATCCAGTAAAGGATGGAAACACTTTGGGTTTCACACATTGACAGGAAAAGCAGAGCTAGACATCACAGCTAAAGCTGCATGCTATCTCTGTCACAAACGGGAAACGTTATCGTATCGCGGTCTCCGTGGTCAAATCGTCCGACGCTACAACTGTAGAGCACCCATATACTGACATTTCTCTTCTCTGCATTCAAACGGCCCCGATGAAGCTGACCATGGATGGATGAAGAGAATGGAGCTGTGTAGAAGTGTATGATTCAACTTTTTCCACATGGTCTAGTGTTAAAAAAAGTTCACAAAATGTCAATAAATCGTAATATCGAATTGCAATACTTAAAAATTGGAATACATATCGAATTGGCACCCAAGTATCGATTCGTTATAGTATCGAATGGGGACATAGGTGTATCGTCCCAGGCCTAATTCTGTGAACTTGATAATAGACTGCAACAAAAAGTCTCGGGCATATTTTTAATAATATATGTGATAAATATCTATTTATTTAAATAATAATAATTGAGATAATAATAATAAAAAATACTCTCTCTCTCTCTCTCTCTCTCTCTCTCAAACGCGCACGCACGCACGCACGCACACACGCACACACACACACACACACACACACACACACACAGGCAGCCAAGGTTTGGCGTTGTCTTTCCTATGAAGCAGTTTGCCAAGCCAGTGTTACTATTTGTTGACACAAAGAAGAAATCATAATAAATTGAGTCTAAATGAACCGCTCTTTTGTTGGCCTTAAACAATGACAGGGGTTTTCGCTCTGAATTTTTTGGCACAGAGAATTCCATTTGTCAGCATTTCCCCCAGAACAAGGGATGAGGACAAAATCCAAATAAAAGAGAGCTGAGCCCCAAAAATATCTCCATTTCCTGGTAATGACAGAACACCGCGGCTTCATTGCACAAACTAAGACGAGAAGGAAGGACAAAGCCAAGCCTCCTTGGTAAAAGACGAGTCCCCACAGCGCTGGTGATGAATTACAGCTTTCCGCGGGAACATCACACGGAAATTAATAATGTAACTAATGTTGTCCTTGGCAACGTGGGTATACGTTTCCCATCAAACATGTAAACGTTGAACGTCTGTATGGCTTTCCTGATTTCTCAATTTGTGGGTACAAAAAGGCCATCATGGTCACAACAAAGCATATAAGTCATGGCTGTGATCACTCTTGCAGCTCTCCGCAGGCTGCTTTTTAAACACCCCGAGGGCATAGGAGGATGGTGAGCCTTCAGTGGGGAGCAGCAGAGTATTTTACGGTAATGGATGTACCACATGGAGATCCAGTTAGTGATGCGTTTGGAGCGCGACAGGGGGTTTGAGAGGGGTAGAGGGGTGGGGGGTGGGGGGTGGGGGTCTCGGTGTCCTGCTGCAGTCTCCACTGAGTTTGTGGAAAAATGCAAGGGTGTGCTGTGGCTTTCTGAAAGATTCATCCACCTGGGCAGAGTATAGGGGTGATGGAGAGACCAGCGTTAACCACCAGAGAGCTTTTATTTCTGCTCACTTTGCAGCAAAGAGTACAGTGAAAATGGCGAGCTCCCCACCGCATCTCCTGCCACATAACGGCTGTAACTAAATGATCTTGTGTCCCAAATCTTTATACGTCCCGTTCATGTACACCTGAAGAGGAGCACATTCCTATAAATCAGACCAGTCGCACAACAGTTCGTGAAATAGTCATGAAATGTAATGTATTGATTCATGTACATAGACACAAATTTCAAATTTTTTTCATGATGGTCAGCACGAAATCAATTTGCATGTAATCCACATAATTGTGAACCGGGAAGTATAAAGAGCGGCGAACACTGTGCATGGAGGAGCTCAGGGTGGATGGGTGGGTCAAAAACCACAGGAGACCAGGAGACCGGTGTTCGTGTCCAGTGGGAAGTCACAAGTCTGAGTTGATTTATTTGTCACGTAACTTAAGTTATGGCACTTCTGGAGATATTTTAACCCAAACCGCAATCTTTTCCTAAACCTAAGCAGTTTTTTTCACGTAAATTCCGTACTATTACGGCACTTCCAGTGTTATTTCAACCCAAACCGCGATCTTTTCCTAAACCTAACTAAGTAGTTTTGTTGCCTTAGCCTAACCAAGTTGATCTTTTCGTAAACCTAACAAGGTTGCCCAAGCCTAACCGAGTCGATCTATTCCTAAACCTAACTTAGTAGTTTTTGTGACTTAACTTCTGTGCTTAAGTTACAGCACTTCCAGAGTTTTTTTTAACCCAAACCACGATCTTTTCCTAAAGCTAACTAAGTTGTTTTTGTCACGTAACTTCCGTACTTAAGTTACGCCTTTTCCGGAGTTATTTAAACCCAAACCACGATCTCATAAACCTAAACCTATCTAGGTAGTTTGTTGCCTAAGTCTAACCAAGTCGATCTATTCCTAAACCTAACTAAGTAGTTTGGTTTTGAAAAGACTGGAGCTGAAATTGAAACGTGCGTCACGTGCTGCTGGACAATCGTAGGAAAAAGCACAAGAAAAATATGTTGTTGAAAGTCGCGCTGAGCGTCACTAAAAGAAAAGGGAAATTCGTGTTTATTTACACAAATCAAATAGATTAAATTTCGTGACTATTTACAAACTGCCGTGAGACTGTGTTGTCACTTTGCAGCAAAGAGTGCATTAAAAACGGCAGGCTGGGATTCCCCCGACTCTCCTGCCACATAATGGCTGCAACTAAATTATCTTGCATCACAAATCTTTATATCTCACATTCATGTAAACACCTGAAGAGGAGCACATTCCTATAAACACACACACTGGGTTTACATAAGGATTTGGCATGTGTTCCAGGTCTGTAATGGCACTGGATTCCCGCGGTAGTAAACAACTGTGCCACTTTCTGCCCCTGATACATTAAGATTTTTTTTCCCCTACAAATGATCAAACGGCCTTGGGAATTGAACAGATTGCGGTTTATTAAAAAAGAATGACAGATTTGTAAACAACGACAGCATCTCCAAAATGTTTAGTTATGATGGAGCTCATAGTTTCTCCTTTCTCTTTGGGAGTCGTCGGGCCTGTGCAGCCCAGCCCAGGGTCCTAATGAGATGATGAATGGGAGCATACGGAGTGACGGAGGCTCTCAATCCACCAGTGACTGCTAATTTAAGGGGAGATTCATCAAACGCGGGCCTGCACTCTGATGCACCTTCATAAAGCAGTGCCGGGGTCCAGTGAAGATGAATGGAGGTAATTATCAGGCCTACCTGTTCACAGCCGTCCTCCTCTTCTCCGCGGCTTCCTGCGGTTCCAGGGCTCGTAATCTGTCTGCATGAAGAGACAACGCTTAAATCGAATCCCTCTTTTTACTGATAGATCTCAATCGAGTCTGAAGTGAGAGATTATTCCACATTATACTAATGCACCGGCTTTGTTGCTCTCGCCTGACACAAAATGCCTGAGTGCCACACTGAATGTCTCATTCTGTACCAAATGATCTAATCACTAGGCTTTCTCCTCTGGATACTGCCAGGCTGTAAGTGCTACCTCCCTCACTCAGTCAACAGAGTTATTACTGTTTGCACTTCCAGTTGGCATTGTTGTAAAATGTCATTGGTTTCTATGAAATCTCAATATGCTTTCTAGCTGCCAAATGACCAGAGTAGTGACCACTGATAGAGCAGTTAGGGATAATATGACAGAAACCTTTACAGTGATGGAGTTTCATTTCCTTGTTGGCACAATCAGAGACACCTTTACTGGTTTTCACCTCAGTGAGTGAAATAGAGATGCTTTTGGCACAACGGAGCTCCAGATACTCGGTCAACACCGTGTATATGTCTGGACCCTGTACGGTCAGTCTGTGAATCTGTGGCTTAATTGTTATATAAATAGTCAGTGGTCTTGTCTATAATGTTAAATTAGTGCTGTCGGGATATTCATTTTTCTCAATACGATTATCACGGCAAAAATATCACAATAACGATATTATCGCGATATCATTAGAAAAAGGATGCAATCACTTAAAATACATCTTTATCTTTATTTGGTCCAACGTTTGTTTGTTTTCTTTCCAAAACAACAGATAGCAGTGTGTTTTACATGTCAGTGAATGTGTCTGAACTGAATAAACTTATAGAATA
Organism: Sebastes fasciatus; assembly: GCF_043250625.1. NCBI lineage: Eukaryota > Metazoa > Chordata > Actinopteri > Perciformes > Sebastidae > Sebastes > Sebastes fasciatus. Next base: position 2,584,701 of record NC_133807.1, on the reverse strand, counting down.
TAATAAATAGGCTGAGCTGACCTGCTCCTTTTTCTCTCCCTGATGATTTCTCACGTTTCTTGGATGCTGCTGCCTGACGACCACAAGAAAAGTACCAGCTGTCACTGTCTTGTTGAACGGACCTCAATTAAGTTAGCCTTCTTTACTTAGCACATAAATTAGCTAGCTAGCTAACATAGTCATTCACTATCACTGGTGGGGTCCGAGCTAGCTAACACCGCCCAGCTCCAGCCGGGACCCGCCGGTGGTGACGGGTGTCTCGGCCGGTTGGAGCCGGGTGGTGTTGGCCAGCCGGGACCCGCCGGTGGTGACGGGTGGTGACGGGTGGCTCGGCCGGTTGGAGCCGGGTGGTGTTGGCCAGCCAAGACCCGCCGGTGGTGACGGATGGCTCGGCCGGTTGGTGTTGGCCAGCAGGAGCCCGCCAGTAATAGCGAACGACCCAGCCATCCAAAGCCAAGCAATGGCAGCCGACCGGTTCACTATCGCTGGCGGGTCTCCGTCGGCTAGCATTGCTTGGCTTCATCTAGCCGAGCCAGCCAGCCAACACCACCCAGCTTTAGCTGGCTAGCTAACATTAGCCAGCTAGCGCACGTAGTCATTCACTAACCAAGATATGCTAAAGTTGTACTCGTATAACTCAACTGACATGTTTATAGTTATGCTAACATTATAGCTTACTCGCTCTACGGTGGTGAAATGTTCAGCATGATGATTGTGAAGGTGACTATGCAGCAGGTTTGAAGTATTCCCTCCTTTGGCTAATACTGTAGCCCCACATTCCCTGCACACTGGAGCAGTATCATGAAGGACTTGGTTTTTCTTGACCAACCCGAAGAATTCCCACACTGCAGAGTTAACGTTTTTAGCAGGGCAATAAAGTATCTCCTTTCCATTCGTCGTCATTTTGACAGAATCATGAAGACAAGACGTGCACTTGCTCATGGTGTTTTTCACTTTATAGTCTGTTTGTGGCGTGCGTGTATGACGTCATGTCTGCTATAAGCTTTTATTTACTGCGTGCATTAAACACGATATATTGTGGCTGGATTTTTTACACAATATTACTATTTTCATGTTTTTAATACCGCGACACCCCTATGTTAAATCCAGCGGTAGGCCTACATGTCCACCAGGTCCGGCGAGGACACTAGGGGACACGCTGCTCCTCTCAACTGGCCGTTCACGCCGTGACTTACCCTCACGTGGAATGCACCTGATTGGTTCCTGGTTTTCTGCTCGCCGTTTCAAACATGGATGTATTAAAAGAACTAGATACAGCGTTGGAGGAGAGTTGTTCATTGGAGCATGAAGCCTAAATGGCTCGACTTCCGTCTGGAAAAGTACCCGGATCTTGGCGGAGTAGCGTCCGAGATGATTGGCGGAGTAGCGTCCGCTCGGTCACAAGACTCGGTCACATGACTCGGTCACGGCGTCCTAACATCATGCCGTCGTCACAGCTTGCACTCCAGCCTCGGTCTGGGTCTCACTCACATGAACGGAGGAAGGGAAATAACTCTGGATTCAGCTATTAGTGCATTTTACAACTTTAAAAACTACATTTTTTAAATAACGGCTATTTAGGTGTTCGTACTGGGGAGTTAATTCACCTAAAAAAAATGATCCGCTGAGTTACAGACATCTCTCTCTCAATGTAAGTCTATGGGAAAAAGTATTTTTGGGCCCAATGGCATCACGTGACGAACACGGAAGTTGCAGTACCGCCGTTTGGCCTCTATGAAAGTCGGGATCGACGGCCGGTACTCTTCCTGGGGGCCTGGTTTCAAACAGGAAACAACATGGCGGCCTGCTCGTAAACTCTCTGTTATTCCGTCTAAACAATCCACTGAAATGTGGTTGAAGCTGCCCTCATCAAGCTGGATCGATAACGCCTGGTCACGTAACGCCCCCAAAGTGAAACTCTGCCAATCTGGCAGCTCATGCAGACCGGCTCCCGTCTCCCTCCATGCCGCTACCGGGCGAGGGAGCGAAGAGTCCTGGCAAAGGGGCGCCGTTCATCTGCATGCATGCTCGCGCTTGGTGAGACATCGGCAGAATAATTGGCAGCGAGCCAGTAAATAGCAAAGCGGTCTGTTTCATAACTTCATGTAATAAATATACAGATTTCAAATAGATGGTAATCTGCATGAGAAATGAATCACAACAACAACAATTTGGTTATAATAATCATCCGCTTATAGTGATCAATTTGACCCGGATAGACGTGATCACTAGAAACGGTTTCCAGTGTAAAAAAAAGCAACAGCGGCGCCATCGTAGATGATATGTAAGGCCCCTAAAACAAGCATGGTGACCTCTATTGTAATGGTAATGGTAGTCTACTGATCTGTCGCCAGCTATTTTGACAAGCATAATGCGAACTTGGTCTATTAGCTTGTCTTAAAAAAACGTTCCACCATTGTTGTTGCTGCTGACGTGCATCACATCATTATTTATTGCATATATATTGCATCTTGCAGACACGTAACATTAATTTCTGAGGACGTGCACAACCAACGCTCCAAACATACGCAGGATACGCGAGACAACCATCAAGCAAACGCACAGTTAAAGCAAGTATATCTCCGGCTTAAGGGGGTTAGGCTTAGCAAATGGTCAATTCGACCTCATGACCTTCCTGTGACCTCGTCTTGTCAGAACGTTGAGATTCTGAAGGGAACAAAGCCCAAGCTGCCACCTGATTTAACCTGGAACACCACGACCCAGACACATAGGACATTGTGTTGTAGCTGTGCCGTCCCTTGAGCCCTGACCGCGGGGTGCTGAGTCACTGCATGTGCAGGTCTATCTATTCAGATAGACATGTACAGACACATGCACACAGCTATAGGAGATTTGGGGATGGGGGACTCTGTAGTAAAGGGGGAGGGAGGGAGAGAGGGGGGGGGGGAGTGCATGTGGCACCAGCCCGGCGCAGACATCGTTCCCGTTGCTCCCTTAGCTACGCCGGCGCCATCTGTCATCTGCGTGAACATCTGCAAACCCAAGGTGCCCTTGTCACCCAATGTTAGAGCAGTATGTTTGGCTTTTCCATTAAGGGAACCTGGAGTGATTCACCAGAACAAAACCTATTAGACTGGATGGCGTAGTGGTGAATCAGCTGGGTTGCAGAGGCACATTAAATAGTAGGATTCCTCCTCAGGCAACGCCGCCCGCCTGTCTAGCATGTCTGGCTAGCATGACATCTCATCTGCTAACTGACAATTTGGCCTGAGTTTGCCGTTTCTTTATGAGCCTCGGCTCCACGGATGCCGAAAGAAATCAGGCATAATAAAAACCATCAGGTGATTAAAAAGTTTAAACTTATAATGTAGGTCGGAGCTTTTCTATTGCTCAGGAACACATCGAGGTGTTTTGAAGAGATTTTCAAGTGAATCAAAGTAACCAAAGATGTTCAGGCACTGGTCTTCCTGTCACAGACCCAGGGCCAGCTCTAGCCCTTTTGGTGCTTCATGTTTAGTCAGTTTCACTACAATTCACACTTTTATTAACAAATAATTGCATGCGGGCAGATGAAAAAGTGTGAAAAAGAGAGTTACAGGGGTGAAAAGTGTATTTTTTTCTTTATTTATTTATTTGTGCATTTCTTACCTCAATGCAGAGAAAATGATGATATATATATCTATATGTGTATATAGATCTATATTGTATATATATATACATACTGTATATATATATATATAGATATATATATCATCACTCTCTCTCACTCCCTCTTTCTCTCATTTGTTTTCATGTATGACTTCATTGTAGTTACTGTGGCTGCTTTGACACACAGTATGTTCCAGCCCAGTCACACAGCAGTTTGTGAAAAAGTCCCAAAATTGAATGTATTGATTTGTGTACATAGACCGTGACGGTCAGCACGAAATCAATTCGTATGTAATCCACGTAATTGTGAACCGGGAAGAATAAAGAGTGGTGAACGCCGTACGGAGGAGGTCGGGTGGATGGGTTGGTAAAAAAAACGAAGAACTTTCGTCCATGAGACCGGTGTTCGTGTCCCGTGTGAAGCCACAAGTCAAAGTTGATTTATTTGTCACGTAACTTCTGTACTTAAGTTACAGCACTTCCGGAGTTATTTTAACCCAAAATGTGATCTTTTCCTAAACCTAACTAAGTCGTTTTGTTGCCTAAGCCTAACCAAATCGATCTAAGTAATTTTATGACACATGCGCCACATGTTGCTGGCCATTCGTAGGAAAACGTGCAAAAAATGCGTTGTTGAAAGTCGTGCTGAGCATCACGGAAAAAAAGGGAAATTGGTGTCTATGTACACGAATCAAATAGATTCAATTCCGTGACTATTTCCAGAACTGCTGTGAGACTGTGTTGGTATGTTGGTGTGTTTCTTCTAAAATTGGTGTAAAACTCAATCATCAGGTATAAATCATCCTGGCCATTGAAATGAATGCAAAGACCGTGAACGTCACGCAGCATTTAGTATGACGTCATTATTGACTCTCCCTCAGCACCCCCAACTCTGACTGACTTCCAGCGTCCCTGCTCGGCTCCTCCATGTTTTCCTCCTCTGTCTCTCTGATTCTATCGCAAAACAGATGGCTTCACCCCCATCCTCATTTTTAATCTATCTCCTCTCTGCGCACCCGAGGTTATGACCAAAATTGAAATCATATTCATATATTAAAAGACTCCAGGAGACTTGAATGGCTGTACCATCCATTATGAGCAAAATTTGGATTTGTACTCTGCCCTCATCCTGATGAGAATGCGAGTGAGAATATAGATAATATGCTTCCTCAGAGTTGATTCTAGTGGAGATATTTTCCGCTGGCAGATGGATTGCTGTGTTAAGACCGGACAGTGTATTATTCACCACTGCAGCTCTCTAGAGAGCGTCGCTGTCTATTGCATATGGTGCTGAGCTGGATTACGGCAACAAGATCACAACAATATGCTCATTGTCCACCACGCAGGGATATAATCTCAAGGATTACTCTGTGATGAAACTGGCCCCAGCCTCTCTGGGCGATACAGAGTGATGTGGGAGATTTTATACAAGCGAAGGCTGGGGAGCATCCTTTTATGAGATTCTCTGATCTTTCAGACTCCAGATTTTTATTTTTCAATTGTCCTCCATCTTTTGTTGCCTGCACAGGAAGCTGGACGCGGCAGTGGGCAAAGCTTTTGCCTCCCACAGCTGCCTCTCCAAAAGAAATGGGCAAACATGCACGCACGCGAACAGCGAGCTCGCCGCCATCTGCTGTGGCGAGTGAGCGAGGATGCTGCTGTCGAGTTAGTTGTGAATTCGAAACAGCAGCTGAGAGGACACACTGTGCCCTGACCACACAGAGTGGCACCGCTGCTGCCCGGCTGCCTGGCACAACCATCTGACTCTCTGATGATTTCACACACACACACACACACACACACACACACACACACACACACACACAAACAAACACACACAATGAAAGATTTTGTGGGCCACAATCACGGACATGTAGAGTGAAACTGTAAACCTATTTTTATTGGGATCTTAACTCACCAGGGTTGTAGCAACCCAGTCACCTGAAACAATGTTGGCACTGTCCGTTTCTGCAAACCACGGGATGCATTGAATGTTGATGTTTCTGAACCAAAAATACAGTACGTTTCATAAATACGTTTTGTATCATTTTAACCCAAACCACAATCTTTTTTATAAAACCTAACCTAACCTAAACCTAAACTACTTGGTTAAGGTTAGAAAAAAGGTCATGGTTTGTGTTAAAATAATAGCGTAATGTAACAATGTAACATAACTACCATGAACAAATAAACAAATAAATAACTACTGCCCTTTGCAGACTTTCTTACGTAACATTACGTAACAAGCATAAAAAACGTAACAATGTTCCATAATAAGTGTAAGAAGCATAACAACGTAACAAGCGTAAGAAGACTAACAAAGTTACGTAACAACCTTAAGAAGCATAACAACGTTACGTAAAAGCGTAAGAAGGGTAACAATATTGCGTAACAAGCATAAGAAGCGTAACGACATTACCAAAGTGTGAAGTCAACGTCTACTTTTGGTTTCACACAGGACACACTGGGTGAAAGTCCTGTATTTGTTTGACCCATCCACCACCCCTTAGTTTATTTTTGTTATACCTGTTATTATACTACGTAACTTTCAAAAACACTCGCTTGATATAGTTTGTCGCCTGCTCTGTCGTTCGTTGTATTACGTCACTTGACCAAATGCAAAAAAAAGGCCACATCCAACACATCCGTACTAAGCCAACATTTTTTCCTGGCTGGATGTAGAGGGAAATATTGTCCAGAGAACGAGCCATGAAATCAGTAACATGTAGATTTATAGTAATGAACTGTACATTCAGGACGGCTACATGACCATATAAGGCTTGGGAACTTGTGACTAAGTCTCTTGTTGCTTCTTTTCTTTTTCTTTTGGTGAATGGAAAAAGTGACCCTCACTCTTTGTGAGCAGGTTATATGTTTTTGGAAAGCCTTGCAAGCGTTCTCTGAGAAAATGTGCACTTAAATAACAGAAGAAAAGAGGAATAGGTATCAAGCAGGCATAGACACTAAGCATACAAAAAAGAACCCAAACAAACACCCTGGGAGCCCAACATTCAACGGCGGCCAAGAAGTGGCTGGCGGAGAGGGCTGCCTTTGAAAAGAGCACCTGCATGCTATAAGAGTCTCAAAAACAAAAACTCCTAGCCTCAACAACTCTTTACAATGCCGACAGTCACTGGTTTTCTTCTGAGCAAGTTTGTATTCGTGGACAGAATCTCCATCTAGGCCACTTGCTGTTCGCTTATTTGCAATTTGTCACCTGGCTTGTTTACTCTTCTTTCCGCTCATTTAGAACTCACCTTTGTCCTGACGGGCTCATTAGCAGCGGCCTCATTCCAGGAAGAAACCACCAGGTTAAAGCGCCGCATTTGTGAACCCGAGCGACACGGCTCAGGCGCCGCACTTTAAATGAGGCTTGGCCCCGTTTCTCATGGGGAAGCTGCGGAGAGAGGAGCCAACAATGTGTTTTCACTTTTATGTATTTTCATAAGTCATCTAGTTGGCCATTAAAGTTAATATTTTTCAACTGAATTTGCATCTTTTCCAAAAAAAGAAACATGCTTGCGCTAAAATTAAATTCCCGTTGCTCTGGGAATACTCCGTAGACTGTTAGAGTTTAACCAACATGCTTACAACACATATCATGCAGGAGCAGGTTTGTATGGAACAGTTAGCAGCTGTTCACAGACAATTACATGCTGCTAGTTTTTACAACAGTTTTGCACATTGTACAGTTAAATACATTTTTGGAGAATTAAATTCTTTTACATCATGTTAGCTAATTTTCCAGGTCATACCAAAATTGCAAAACTCTTTTCTTGTATTTTTGTGTTAAAAATTGTATTTACACCCAGGTTTATCTTTAGTTTTAGAAATTAAGAGGAAAGATGTAATAGAGAAACAGTGAGGAAAAAAGGAACATATACATTATTAAGGAAAAGCAAAATAAATAAAAAATTTAGAAAAAGGAATTAAACAAGGAGGAAAGATACAAAAGAAAAATAGAAATAAAAAGATAAAGTGAATGGATGAAAAAAATAGATCCCCCAAACATCCAAAACAGTTTACTGTGTTTCAAAGTTAAATGATGAAATAATCTTGTTTAAACATGAAAAGTCTGATAATTTCCTGTCTAAAGAGTATTTTATTTTTTGGCTTTTGACCCTGCCCAGCATTAATCCTCATTGAAGGCTCTGCGAAAAACTATTTTTCATCTCAGAATACCTAAAAGAACAGATCTGGTTGACCCTAGAAAATCATCTGAATCATTTAAACCAATTAAATATAAATAAAAGAGCACATAATGGTGACAACTGATGGATAGATTTGACTCTGTTTAGTTTAGTTTAGAATAGAGGAGCCTTTGGATAACTTTAATCTATTTTAAATTTGTTTACAAAGTTCAACGTTATGCAGTTTAACTGTAATTCTGTTGGTTGAAACTGTCGCTGTATGGGTGAAGGTCTTGTGTCTTTTTACAACATATATCTCAGGGGAAGGTTGAAATACATATTAAATCAGGGAATGCGAAAAAGAAAAAGAAAAAACAACCTCCCCTGCTCTCCCATAAAAAGTTTCCTTCCTTCCTTCTTTCCTTCCTTCAACCAAAAGAAAATCTAGAAGCCCCCCCCCCCCCCCCATTTTCTCTAACCCCCTTCCCTCCCTAATAATTTACACTCAGTCCCTAATCCACCCATCTGTGTATATGCACACACTTGCACATTTAATACCCAATATTTTCCAAAGATGTCATACCTGAAGTTAATGAATTTCCCTTGATTTGATTTCTCTCCACTATGAATGTCTTCCAGGTACCTAAAGGGTGTGTGCCAGCACATGATGGTGGAGGGTGTCAGACTGATGGGATTGGTTGGAAGGGGGAGAAGGAGAGAGGGAGAGAGAGAGAGAGAGAGAGAGAGAGAGAGAGAGAGAGAGAGAGAGAGAGAGAGAGAGAGAGATGGATGGGTGAATCAGGATTGCAGGGAGAGGAGGGGATCGTCCGAGAGCAGACAGAGAGGGAGGTAAAACTGAAAGCAGATGGCAGAGCTGGCACCTGTCTTACACTAAAATCTGTTTGGAGCCGTTTTCCACATGTCTTAAAAAAAAAAAGAAGCCAATTCTGCATATTATGCCAAAAAAAGACACTCTCGGGTTTTAACCCTTTGTGACCATGCCCTCCCTATAGCTTTTCACTCATAATAGGATGCCCCCCTCTGAACAGGAGGAGATACAAAACCCCTCTCAAATCCTTCCACTCCGTCTCACCCGGGCCTTGTAAGCAAACAGAGGGGGCATTCAGAACAGGAGAGAGTCTCATTTAAAGCGTTAATCTGTGGGCCACATGCTGCACAACAGCAGAGGAGCAAACAAGCACCACAGTAACAGACCTGACAACACACACACACACACACACACGCACACACACACACACACACACACACACACACACACACACACACACACACACACACTCAGAGCAGCTAGGCTTGCCCAGGCTAAACATGGCATGTATTTGGCAAGTGAGGAAGTCTGTTCCAGGTGGCTGAATATATAAGTTGTGATCAGTTTGAACTCTCTTAGGTACCATACTGGTGCTTTTACACGTTTGAGCTCATTTACTGCTAATCACAAATATTAGTGCCTGAGGGCTCATGTAAAACATACCATCGTTTGGGAGATTTTATAATATATTTTTCTTTTTTTTAAAAGAAAAATAAACAAATAAATAATAATAAAATATGTTAAAGTATATACAATAAATTAATGAATTATATACAGTAAATGTAAAAATTAAATAAGAATGTTTCTTCTACAGCAAGTAAACACCGATGTCTAATTTCATCCCATTACACAGTCATCATAAAGCAAGGTATGCAAGGCTTCCATTCTGCTCCGAGCAGAGGAGCGCATCCTCTCTAAATTCAGAACCTTGTTGTTACGGCAACAAAACTACTTGGGTCGGTTTAGGAAAAGATTGTGGTTTGGGTTAAACTAGGTGCGTTTGTTAGGTAAGTTACGTATGGAGTTAATTATGGAAGTACGTAAAAAAAGTTACAAACGTTGACTTTTGGTTTCACACGGGACACAAACAACAGTCTCCCGGGTGAAAGTCCTGTGTTTGTTTGACCCAGGGGTCAGCAACCTTTACTATCAGAAGAGACATTTTAGGCAAAGAAAAAAAAAAAATCAGTTTGGAGCCGCAAAACATTTGATCATTGTGATGAAGATAACACAGTTTATAGTCTAAGTATATAGTATATAAGTCTAATGCATGGAAAGCCAAAGAGACAATGTACTACGGAGTATGAGGGCCACATTGAGGGAAAAACATCTGAGATTTACAGAATAAAGTCATAATATTACGAGAAAAAAAGTCGTAATATTACGTGAATAAAGTCAGAACTTTAAGGGAAAAAAAGTTGTAATATTAAGAGAATTAAGTCAGAACTTTACGAGAAAAAAAGAAAATAACTCGTAAAATTACTTTATAATATTATGACTTTATTCTCGAAATCGAGGCCCTCTGTCGTACCGTCGTACCATAGACATACAACAATGATAAATAAAAATGAAAATGTAAACAAAAAACAGTTATTCATTTCTATTTTTAAAAATCCACAGGGAGCCTGCAACTGTGATTTCAATATCTGCAAGTTGTTGATTTTCAAACCATATGAATGAGTGAAAACCAGCAATGGCCTGCAATACAGAATAAAAACATTTGATAATCTGAAAGAAAAAACAGTAAAACCTCCAGAACTCACTAGTGTCTGAACAAATTTGATAACTCAGTATAATAAGGGAACAAAACATATTCTCAACTAATACATAACTAATGCACGACTCATGATGCATTCATTCATTTGATGTTGTAGTAGTTTATGGGATTGGTTAAAGTAAAGTAAGGTTAAAATGTTTTTATGTCTAAGTGACTAATGGGGACAACACTTTCTGAAACTGGTCCAGTATTGAGGGAGAACGCTGTAACCAGCAGCTGTGAAACGAGCTGCGAGGGCAAGTGAGCAGCGTCAGTGTAACGCTAAGAGCTCTTTTTTGCCACTGACAGGGTCAGATTATTATTATTCTAAATGTCTGACAACATTATGGAAAGGACCCGACAGAGAAATAAAAGTTTTTTCTTACCTTTCTCTGTTTGTTGTTGTGTCCAAGTCCTGATCATATTCGTATACTCTGGCTTCTACTCAAATAAATACGGGCGGCCATCGGATTCAAAGAGCTCATCCACATTGTGGAAATCATCTAAATATTCAGCCATGACATTGAAGATATATTTTAGAGAACACTAAGCTACGCTTTCTGTACTCCAACACTACAAACTGCTCGGCTTGCACTCGCATTTCCACCATGGATGTATTCCACTGTTCCACCATTGTCCTCCAGGAACACGACCTCCTCTTTGAAAGCAGTACCTGTTCTCATACAAATATGAAATGTGTTGTTTTTTTTATATTTAATTGTATTAAACTGGTTGTCAGATGCAAATATTGTTGCCTTAATTGATGGAACATGATGATAATATAACACAACAGATGGGTAAATGGTGGCATGTATAGCAGAACATATAGTCACTGTAACAATTATCACATATGGACATTGCTAACACGAAACGACTCGGGTGAGTTATGAGGACACAGTGGTGCATGTTGGTACGAGAAAGTACCACGGGTTAACTCTATCTACACAGGTTTGTCTCATCATTTTGTCTGATACAAATAAATGCATGAAGTACTGAATCAACAGCCATTAAGCGTAATCTAATCTTATGAATTCATAGTGACGTGATAATTTGTAACTGGTGAGCAACAGGATCTCTGGATACATTCTTTCATGCATTAAATCATCATGAGCCATTGAGTCATGCATCGATTAAACATTAGTTAAGCATGTGTTTTAAAGTGTTACCACGAATGCTTTAAACCAGCGCTTCCCAACCTATTTTCCTTGAAGCCCCCCCTACTTGTATCTAAGAAAAGCTGAAAAAAAAAAAGAAATCCAAATCCTTAATTTGAAGGGTGATTCAGTGTATTAAATGAGTTCAAGTAAATCAACGTTCTTTAATGAATAGAATTCAGTTTGGTCAACATGAGTAAAGTGATGACGTCTATATAGAGATACATAACATGATCTCTTTTTTTAAACAACTTAATTTATCTACTTTAATAGAGTTGGAGCCAAAATAGATTTATTGTTATTGTGGGTAAATAAATTGAATTGCTGTTAGATCGCCCTGTTAATACAGCGGGAGAGTAAATAGGATTTTGACCGCAGCAAAAATGTGATTTTTGAAAGGCTAAACGCCAACAAATATGGACTGAAAATATTTGTTAGATGAAAACATTTTGTGGATTTTGTAAATGATTGCATCTAACTTTGTTCAATAAATGTTGACTTTTAGACTTTACAACGTTCTGGAGTTATTGGAAATGTTTGGATCACACAAGTCATCAACAATCCTACGCAGCCACCACTAGAATATAATCTACAAATAGTATAGTACTAATGATATTAGTGTAGCCTGATCTGCAACTGTGCACAAATACCAGGTTTAAATAGAATGTGGCCTACCAAGTAGTGCAAACATTTTTTAAAATTTTTTTTTAGGACGCGATAATAACGCGTTAATGCAAATTAGTTTTAACGCCACTAATTTCTTAAACACATTAACGCCACTTGCAGTTATTAGGTTGTAGCGGGGTCAGTTTTAAAGCTAGCTAAAGTTAAAATATTGGTATCATATGACACTAAAAAACCTGATGAATCCATTGGTACTAACCATGTCATACTAGGTAGTCGAGAAGGAGGTTAAATAACGCTCTAAACATGATGAATTTTGGCAAGGAAAAACATGGCATTTTCAAAGGGGTCCCTTGACCTCTGACCTCCAGATCAGTGAATGTAAATGGGTTCTATAGGTACCCACGAGTCTCCCCTTTACAGACATGTCCACTTTATGATAATCACATGCAGTTTGGGGCAAGTCATAGTGAAGTCAGCACACTGACAACTGTTGTTGCCTGTTGGGCTGCAGTTTGCCATGTTATGATTTGAGCATATTGTGTTATGCTAAATGCAGTACCTGTGAGGGTTTCTGGACAATATCTGTCATTGTTTTGTGTTGTTAATTGATTTACAATAATAAATATATACATACATTTGCATAAAGCAGCATATTTGCCCACTCCCATGTTGATAAGAGGATTAAATGCTTGACTAATCTCCCTTTAAGGTACATTTTGAACAGATAAAAATGTGTGATTAATTTGTGATTAATCATGGTTAACTATTGACAATCATGCGATTAATTGCGATTAAATATTTGAATCGATTGATAGTCCTAAAAATGTATATATATATTTTTAAATAGTTTTATATACAGACTTACTATAAATTATCCAGTGAGCGTGTTATTATGATTTTAGTTATACATGTGCAAATCTCATTTTGGCAACCTCATAGCAGACAAATCGTGGCGAACCTCCCTGCTTTAAACCTTTCCTCCAGTGTTTGTAATTCTCCAAACCCGTCAGCAGAGAGAGCCAGAGGACCCACGTCTCACTTCACACCGCCTGGTCTTTATTCAGTACTTAGTCTGCAGCTCACAACTCTGCACACACCGAGGCCTCGAATCCAACACAAACGCTGCAGACAGAGATCCAGAGAGCCAGAGAGCCGGAGAGCCAGAGAGCGTACACCTGTCAAAGATTGTTGTCACCCACGCCTTTCAACTCCCACCAAAACTTTTATAAACTGAAAATAGCTCCTTTCCTTCCCCCCGCTCACTCGCTTCTTTTTTTTTTTCCAAGGGAACCACAAATTGTGTCCAGATTTTCACACATAGTAACTTAGTGTTTTGGGCTATTTGGAACTGAAACAATTACAAACAAACCTGTATTATCCCCCCTCTCCCTGCTAATGGACCTGACTAGAAAAGACAAGAAAATTAAACGTTTCTGTTTTCCCCCTCAGGTTATTTTAGATTGCGGGCTCATTTTCTAATTATGGTGGCCATTCTTTAAGCACGCGTGTTTCCCAGTCATTTTCTAGCTTTAATGAAAATGTGCACACACCACCGCACAGGGGAAAGAAAACACACTCCAGATCGTTCCTGATTCGCTAACCTTTGTCGGCGCGTTGCTTTTGTGTTTGGGGGATGATGAATCATGATCTGAGTAACAATTACTGGACCTCTCACTTTCTTTTGCAGCATGACTTACAGGTTTGGTTGGAGAAATTGTGCGTGTGAAGTAATGTGTGCGACAGATAAAGAAGAAATCAAACCGATTGTAAAGACAGAGGAAAGTTCATGTTTATGTTGTGCTGCAGGCTGGCACTGCCCCCCCCACACCCGTGTGCAAGATTTGAGCTTCTTGCTAGCGCTGGTGGTGCCCAGAGGTTGTTGCCATGCAACTCAATGTGGCACACACACACACACAGACACACATGCACACACACAAGCACCAACAATGGTCTGCTTTATGAGGTGCCCGCTGATGCCATGGTAACCTCCTCGTTCTGGGCAAGACGGGCAGAGCGCTGTGCCAAAAAAATGCCATGGTTCCTTTTTTTTTTTTTCTCTTTCTCAAACCACGTTGCCCAGAAACCTTTTGAAACTTAATAAGTGAAACCAGTGGGCAGACAAATTACGACAGGAGTGTGTGAGGGAGAGCGGGAGGGAGAGGGTCAACTTTGGGAGTTTTAGTGTATCCTGTCTCTCAAGCATAAATTTAACCTTGAGTGGAAAAATGATGCTGGCTGATCAGAAATGCGTAGTGAAGGCTGTATAACTTCATTAGAGCAGAACTTATAGGAATACTTCACCCCGTGTTACCTCCAATTCTTGAACAAAACTTTGTTTTCTTTGCATGCCTCCATGGCGAACGAAGAATCCTAAATGGATAACGGATAAAAGTCTTGAAGAATTGAAGTAAATGGAGGCAACAACAGCAAAACTATACAAAAACATCAGTTTTCAAACTCTCAGTATAATCCAAGACTTATTGATCCAGTCGTATAACTACTTCATAGACACATGCATCTTGCCAAAATCTTACTATATAAAGGGCAGGTCCATTGTTTTTTTTTGTTGAGTTTTTCTTATCATTCTGTAGCTTCCCAGTGGTATTCCTTATGTATTCAAATCCAAACATTAAAATGTATGTTTATGTATGTATGTTTTAGTGTCAAAATGTTTTCCCAAGCCCTTCTAAAAACCTGTTCCCGCGTGACCTGACGTAGGTTCCTGCATGATGACGCTGCTACATGTACAGCATATATACTGTACATCCTTATGGTCAGTGTAACGGCATGCTCCCAGTTTAGAGAAGCAACGTACTGCTTTGGACGCCACGTTAGTTCAGATCTGAAAGTCACACAATAACATAAACAAACTAACCGATGGAGGCAGCGGTAGACCAGCAACTCCTGTGTCCTGTGAGGTAAAAATACTGTTTTTGCCAATGGACTCTGGTGGCTTTGAAAGGGCTGTCTGATGGCGAGGTAAAACGTTGAAAATATTCCGAATATAGCATACCCTTAAACTGATATTGATTGTTTTTAGGTGGCTATGATATGTTTTTCTGCTGCTCCTGTCCACAGCTGCTTTACCTCGCTGTCAGACAGCCCTTTCCAACCGGGAACTGAAGCCATTTTATCACTGTCTTCAAAGCCACCAGACTACATTCACAAAAACAGTAATTTTACCTCACAAAACGAGGGAGTATACATACAACCCCACTCAAAAAATTCCGAACTAACCCTTTCAGTTGTTTCCAAACTTAGCACAGCTAACGTTGACTCAGATAGTGCTAGCGTTCACATTATTCATAACCTTATTGATTAGCTTACTGTGGGAACCTATGTCACTGCTTTTAGCTAACAGCTGAGTGGGCGTTTCCATTTGAAAAAAAACAAAAACGGAAAAGAACACAGATGGACCCGCCCTTTAAAACACTTCCACCACTACCATCTCACACTTGCGTATCCGCGCTGCGAGTCCGTGCAAGTCCGAGGTGTTATAAATAGTTTTGTCAAAGATGCATGTGTTTGGTAAATGAGACTTGGATTATACTGCACAAGTTGTGTGAGAGTTTGTAAACAGATGTTTTGATATAGTTTTGCTGTTGTTAAATGGGGCCCACATTTACGACAATTCATCACAAATTTTCTCCGTTTTCAGCCGTTTTCAGATGCTTCGTTGACTGCGGATCCATGCAAGAAAAACAGTTTTCTTCAAGAATTCAAGGTAACACGGGTTGAGTAATTGATATACAGATGGTCATTTTGTGGGTGAAGTATTCCTTTAAAGCAGCACTAGGCGAGATTTGAGCAAATGTGATTAAAAAAAGTTATTTTTATAACGGTTGCTATATGGTGACAGTAGTACATGAAACAGGTAACCTGAAAAAATTATGTCCCTCTGTGTCCTCTGTGTCCTCCGGTGCTCCTAACGGCATCTGCAAGATTTCACAGACCGGAGGAAAACAAGCAGTAAGAGCTGATCTGAGGTCTGCTGTCCAGCTGCCGTCTATGAGAGCCGGCTGTCAATCACTCGCCAACTCCGACCAAACAGTCAAACTAGGCAGCGCTGATCAAATATGAATCAATATTCTGTTACGTTAATGCCTATTTCTCTCCTCAGATGTTCTCAGAATCATCTTGTAGTACACGGTTTAGCTGTAAAATGAGAACGTTTGTGACGCCGCCGCCATTGTGAAATCTGGTGAAGGAACGCAAGGTTCTGGTCACATGACCGGAGCACAGCCAATAGGAATGCTCTCTCTCTCTGAAATGACCAGCGATTGGTCAAAGTCTCCCGTCACGGGCTAGATTTTCTAAAGCCTAAAAACAGAGCCATGAGGAAGAGCAGAAGTCTAGTTATCTCTCAGAACACTTGAATTACAATATGCTGAAAGGTTATTACGGGATTATTGCCCAATGATGCCAAAAATATACTCCCTACTGAAGCTTTAATGCAAACATGCAGCAGATCTGTTCAGCCAGAGTGCAAAAGTAAAGAGTCTATGTGGTGCATGTTTGACCGGACAAACTTTTCTGAGTGGTGCACTTCATCGGAGATGATCAGTGTGAGCTGTTGACCTGCAGTGTGAGCATGCGGGGGGGATCATGGTGCATTTACATAACAGCAACCTTTCTGCAGAGAGGACAAAAAGGGCTCCGAAGAGGGTCGAGTGTTGCTCTGCTGGCAGACACGTTTCAGGTGACGCATCTCTGATGGAAAGTGAAGTCGACCGGCTGTATATAAAGTAAACACCTTTAGTGTGTGTGAGTGGGTCCGTGAGGGACTGTGAGTGGGGTTGCTCCATCCATTTCCATATTACCGGGGGTCATCTAGGCATTGCGCCCAGTCCCGGTGCTTTTAGGCCCCGCTGAGGCCTGGCGAGATTAAAACAGGGTTGAATTACGACTGTAAGGTAGCGATGGATGGATGGATGGAGGGAGGGAGGAGGAGGAGGCAGAGAGATGGGGTCACACAATAGAGCCTTGTCTAGTGCTTTTAAATTCCCTTAAAATAGGGATCCATGCCAAGCGTGGCCCGTCGAGCAGGCTATCACGCTATAACCGGCCCTGTAATTGCCACTCGTCCCCCCCCCACCCCCCTCCTTCACTGTGGTCACCCACCACGCATGTAAAACACAGAGCATTCGCGGCAGGATCACCACTTGGGAATACACGCAATGTTAATGGCGCTCTCCTTCACAAGCTGTCAATGCCTGTTAATGAAGCCATACATAAACATAGAGGTCTGTCTGCCTTCAGACAGTAGAGACAGACAGACAGACAGACAGAGAGGTGGAGGGACAGACAGCTCCGACAGACACCGAGACGGAAATAAAAGCAGAGAGACAGATAAGCAAAGACGGCATCGTTTGTTGGCGAGCGGACAGCCAGAGACAGGCGGGCCGATCAAACAGATACCATCCATCAGATAAAATCTGCCGTTCCATTGGATCGCGCTCGGAACTCCAAACAAAAGGGCAAACCCAATTTTACTCTCAGACGTTTCTTTTTATTTTCCATAATAGGCATGACTAAATAAAATCCACAATAATGCCGTCCTCATGTGAAATGACTAACTGTTTACACCACAGAAGAAAATGACTTTCGTTTGTTTTTATTACGTTCATCAGCAACAGATTTCCCTCTGGTTTTGCATGCGCACGGCGAGGAGAAGAGAAACATTGTGCCCGGTGACGTGAACGCTCCTGAAAACTATTTGGTGGAGGGATTTTTCTTCTTTTTTTAATCAGTATAAACAGTCTTTTTTTTTAGTGCACATGGACAGAAACGCATGGCAACCAAAGAGAAGGTGTTAAACCTTGCATGCACGACTCTTTATTTTCAGATATTTTTTGTGACAAAAACAAAAACATTTCAGTAACATTTAAATTTTATGATCCAGCTTTATGCAAATGTATGTATATATTTATTATTGGAAATCAGTTAACAACACAAAACAATGACAGATATTGATCCAGAAACCCTCACAGGTACTTTAGCATAAAACAATATGCTCCAATCATAACATGGCAAACTGCAGCCCAACAGGCAACAACAGTAAAGGGGAGACTCGTGGGTACCCAGGTATCTGGAGGTCAGAGGTCAAGGGACCCCTTTGAAAATGGACATGACAGTTTTTCCTCACCAAAATTTAGCGTAAGACATGCTAGTATGACATGGTTGGTTACAAAATGTCCTTTAATTCACCTCATCTGTCTACATTGTAGCTTTTGCATTGTATAACTGTTTTACATTCAACCAAATTGCCAGAAAAAAAATCTTAAATAAACAATTAAAATAAAAAGAACTAAAATGAAATCTAGATGTGTGCATTGATCATAGCCAGAAACGGGTAGTTTGTGTGAAATGAAAAAGGTGGCACTAACAAGCTGATAAAAATTACAAAAGCAGCACTACAAATCTCCAGTAATTCTTATGTAGGATTGAACTAATTATGAATATTATGAAAACACCATATATTTATTATTAACAAAAACTACTAACTATAATATGGTCATTTTGACAGTAGGTTCCAGTGACCTATGCATCTAAGGGTTAAATAGACAATAGATCAGCGCCGGCTTAAGGCGGCGATACAGGCGGTCGCCTAGGGAGCCACCTTCTATATATACAGTGCATATACTGTATATATATATATATGTATATTTTAAAAAATGCAGGTGGGTACCCTTCCTCATTTTCTGCATCGAGGTAACAAAAGAATAAATAGATAAATAAATAAATAAAGAAAGACACTCTCATCGTAGTGAAACTGATTAAACACTTAGCCGACAATATCAGGGACCAATTATAATGAATTTAGTTATTTATGAAAATAAAAATCTTACTTTTTTGTCTTAAAACCATTGTGATGTCCAATGTGTGTTGCAGTTTAAGGGTCTAAGGCAGGGGTCAGCAACCTTTACTATCAAAAGAGCCATTTTAGGCAAAAAAAAAACAACAAAAAAATCTGTCTGGAGCCGCAAAACATTTGATCATTGTGATGAAGATAACACAGTTTAGAGTCTAAGTATATAGTATATAAGTCTAATGTAGTGAGGGCCAAAGAGACAATGTACTACAGAGTATTAGGGCCACATTGAGGGAAAAGAAATCATAATATTACGGGAATAAATTCATAACTTTACAAGAGAAAAAGTCATAATATTAAGAGAATAAATCATAACTTTACGAGAAAAAAGTCATAATATTACAAAAATAAAGTCATAACTTTACGAGAAAAAGTCGTAATATTACAAGAAGAAAGTCATAACTTTACGAGAAAAAAAGTCATAATATTGCGAGAATACAGTCATAACTTTACAAAAAAAAGTCGTAATATTACGAGACTAAAGTCATAACTTTACAAAAAAAGTCGTAATATTACGAGACTAAAGTCATAACTTTATAAAAAAAAGTCGTAATATTACGAGACTAAAGTCATAACTTTACGAGAAATAAAAGAAAATAACACGTAAAATTATTTACGTTTAATTATTATTTACTTTATTCTCATAATATTCCGACTTTCTTTTCTCGTAAACTTCTGACTTTATTCTCATAATATTATGACTTAATTCACGAAATCTCAGATTTTTTTCCTCAATGTGGCCCTAAATCTCCGTCGTACCGTCGTACCATAGACCTACAACAATGATAAATAAAAATGAAAATGTAAACAAAAACATTTCCATTTTTTTACAATCCATAGGGAGCCACTGGAGAGGGGCTGAAGAGACGCAGCTTGCAGACCCCTGGTCTAGGGTTAGGGTTCTGGGGGGTGTAACCCTAACCCTAGAGCGGGGAGGCTCCAAATCCAAATTTCGCCTAGGCCACCAAAAGGGCTAGAGCCGGCCCTGCGGTATGTTTTAGTATTTTATAGTATAGTGACTGAGCTGATGTAACTGAGAAAATGAGAAAAATCAGACATTGATAAAAGGGTAGACATAACAAGCTTTGTTTTCAGTGTGCAGTGGAAGCCCTTCAGTAACCTGGCTCACACATCTGAGCTTGGCCCGGGGCCTCCTGGAAAATCTATATCAGCACACAGCACAGCCCATTGACATTATTGCTTTTGACTGACGACGTGACTCATAAAGCGGTTAGGACACTGCGAAGATATGACCGTATGCCACACACCGCGCAAGTCGCTACAATGTGTGCAAACACTCGAGCTCGTGTGCTGGGTGCAGAGTTGGTGGCTCAGTTAAAGCCTGCACATGGCAGCAGCAGCGGGGAGCAGTTGGACTGGCGAGGCGAGAGGCACAGCTGCTTGGAGAGGGCTCTGTGGCATTTCTCTGTCTGTGTCCCCCCTCTCCCAAACACACACACACACACACACACACACACACCAGAGCATACATACAGTATATACCCACACATACACACCCCCTCTCTATCACTCACACCGCAGCAGCATCCTGGTAACAGATAGCTCCTGATTGGTGACTCCATCATCCGTGTGTTTTTATATATTTATATATTTATCAGCAGTCCCAGGAAGAGGATTCTGGCGTGGGAGAGGCAGCGTGGCAGTGTGTGGAATGGCGTGGGAGAGGCAGAGTGACCCCGGGCTCAGGTGGCAGCTGTGTTATGACTTCTCTGCCAGGTCATGGTGGATGGTAGGATGGATGCTCCCCGTCTCTCCCTCTTTCTGTATCCATCGATCCGTCTGTCTGTTTTTTGTCACATTCTTCTGCTCTCCATCTTGTTTTTGTTTTTTTGGATGAAATGTCCCGCTGCTGCAGAATGTGGCATAATGTTTACATGTCGTGCACGCTGCATGTTTCCACACTGTGCATCTAAAATGACAAGTCACTTGCTAAGTGTGTGTTCAAGGTGTTTGGTGCCTAAGGCCAAAGAGTCTATAGCGTCTGAGGCAAGTTGAGCCTCCTTGTTGACATTCTGATGCAGTTCACTTATTTAAATGTGTGATTGAAGTGATGATGGTGGTATATATTACAATATATTTAAACTTCAACACAGTCTCACGGCAGTTCCTGAAATAGTCACAAAATTTAATCTATTTGATTTGTGTAAATAGACACGAATTTCCCTTTTTTGTGACGCTCAACACGACTTTCAACGACGTATTTTTCGTGCGTTTTCCTGGGAATGGCAAGCAACATGTGACGCATGTGTTGATTTCCGCTCCAGTCTTTTCAAAACAAAACTACTTAGTTAGGTTTAGGAAAAGATTGACTTTGTTAGGATTAGGCAACAAAAAAAATTACTTAGTTAGGTTTAGGGAAAGATTGGCCTGGTTGGGTTTAGGCAGGAAAACGACTTAGTTAGGTTTAGGGAAAGATTGACCTGGTTGGGTTTAGGCAGAAAAACTACCTAGTTAGGTTTAGGAAAAGATCGCGGTTTATATTAAAATAACACCAGAAGTGACGTAACATAAGTACAGAAGTTACGTGACAAAAACTACTTAGGTTTAGGAAAAAATCGAGGTTTGGGTTAGAATAACTCTGGAAGTGCAGGAAGTTACGTGACAAAACTACTTAGTTAGGTTTAGGAAAAAAACATGGTGTGGGTTTAAATAACACCGGAAGTGGTGTAAATAACACCGTTACGCCACTTCCTGTGTTATATACGCCACTTCCGGTGTTTAAATAAAACCGGAAGTGGCGTAACCCACTGTAATGTTCAGAAGATATGTGGTTTGGTTCAAAATTTGGGTTCAAATAAATCTGGAAGTGCAGGAAGTTACGTGACAAAAACTAATTAGTTAGATTTAGGAAAAGATCGCAGTTTGGGTGAAAATAACACAGAAAGTGCTGTAACTTAAGTACGGCAGTCACGTGACAAGAACTACTTATTAAGGTTTAGGCCGCTCTTTATACTTCCCGGTTCACAATTACAATGGATTACATAAGAATTGATTTTGTGCTGACCATCACAATTTTTTTTTTTACACAAATCAATACATTAAATTTCGTGACTATTTTCTCGAACTGTTGTGCGACTGGTCTGAACATTTGGCAAATGTCTTCAAGCAATGCGGAGACACTCCCTCCAAATAGTTTTTCTTCCTAAATTCTAATCACTAGATAATTTGTGTGATTGACTCCATCAAAGATATCTAGGCCTTATCCCAAAGGATGGGGGCTTTTAATTAAAACCTGCTTTTGCCACTAGAGGAAATGATTCAGAATTTATTAAGGCCATGATAGACTTCTGGGGCAACAGAGATGTGTGTGTTTTTTTTTCTTATGACTAGCACTATTTTAAACCTCATTTGATTAATCCTTACCTGTCGTGCATTCACTTCAGATTCAGACATTTCTATGAGCAATATATTATTGATTATGTTTTGACTTGAATTTCCAGTATAACTGCAAACCATCTCATCTGTGTTGGACTTGTGTTAACTGTAAAAAGCTATCGCTGTAGCTGCTGTCTGCTGTGCTTTTGACCTTCAGCTTTTTTGTGACACAAACAGCCACAGTTTGGATCACATCAGAGAGCTCATTTATTCCAGATCTCACATATTGACAACATCAATCACTCCGATCTCTCGGTAGCAGTTGCTTTATTATTTCCCCTCATGTGGCGTTCGGTGTTGATCACAGAGGCGTCTCGAGGCCTGACACAGTTTGTAAACCCGAGGGTTCCTCTCAGCGCCAGCCTGCTGCGCTCGCCGCTATGTAGGGCAGAGCTGGACCCTCTGCCATGGGTGGGGGTGAGGAGGGGGGGTGAGGAGAGAGACATGGGGAAGGGAGAGGGGGGAGTAATGGAGGGATGGCAGCCAGCATTGGGGCCCCATGCAGGGATGCAGGAGATGGTGAGCAGGGGGGAAGGGTGGGGGGTTTACAGGGTGCTACAGGGGGCAGAGAGAGGGGCACAGGCTGGGCATGGCTGGCAAAGGAGCATTCCCTCCGTCTGCAGTGTCTCACTCGTCACACACAAAGCCAGGGGGTGTCGGCAGGTTTCATTGGGATTATTATCTTCAGAGTGTTAGTTTTCTAGACATACAACTCATTCAATTCTTAACATTTGTTTTTCTTTTTTGTGTGTGATTTTGCTGCTGATAGTATTGCTGAATTTGTTCTGAGACAAAAGCAAGGATGTCGTGGGACGTAAACCCGTTCTAGAGTTGTAGAGTTGTGATTATCCACATTTTAAGGTTGCCTTAGCAAAATAACTGATTTAAACTCCAGCAATTTATCATTGCACTTTCATTCTTCATTCTTCTTTCGCATCTTCATTTAGTTACGTTTAGGAATAGATCGGCTTGGTTAGGATTAGGCAACAAAAAAACTACTTAGTTAGGCTTAGGAAAAGATTGACTTGGCTTGGCTTAGGCAGAAAAACTACTTAGTTATATTCATGAAAAGATCGCGGTTTAGATTCAAATAACACCAAAAGTGACGTAACGTAAATACAGAAGTTACGTGACAAAAACTACTTAGGTTTAGGAAAAGATCAAGGTTTGGGTTAGAATAACTCTGGAAGTGCAGGAAGTTACGTGACAAAAACTACTTAGTTAGCTTTAGGAAAATGTATCATTGCACTTTCATTCTTCTTTCGCATTTTCATTAAATTGTGCAACTTGTAAGAGACAGATTTAAAAAATAATGGTTAAAATTAGCCTAACATTTAACAACAGCTGTCAGTGTGTCAGTGTGCTGACTTGACTATGACTTGCCCCAAACTGCATGTGATTATCATAAAGTGGGCATGTCTGTAAAGGGGAGACTCGTGGGTACCCATAGAACCCATTTACATTCACATATCTGGAGGTCAGAGGTCAAGGGACCCTTTTGGAAATGGCCATGACAGTTTTTCCTCACCAAAATTTAGCGCAAGTTTGGAGCGTCATTTAACCTCCTTCTCGACAAGCTAGTGACATGGTGGTTTCCTTGGGATTTCTAGTTTCATGATACCTGCTTATTCTACTCTAGCTTTAAAACTGAGCCCACTACAGCCTCCAAAAGATCTATTGCGTTAATGTGTTAAAGAAATTAGAGGTGGTGAAAAAATGTGCGTTAACGTGTTATTATCGCGTTAACTTTGACAGCCCTTGTTAAAATTGAGGCAGCCGTGGTCCAGATATCCAGAAGTCTCTAGTATGGGTCAATCTCCAGAAATACTGGATCCTACAATTCCCATAATGCAACTGGATAGTATCTATCGATCAACCCTGCGTCCTAAATGCTTACTTCTTTCAAACTTCACACCTCTGGTTTGTAATGTAGACTTTCTGTTTAAAAAAGCTGAGATAACCATGATGACATCACTATGACATCATCCGGGTGCATTTTCCAGGCTTTAGAAAGCTCCCTCTGCCACCGGAGACATTGTACAACTGTTTGAGTGCCCCTTTAAGTTACAGGTCAACAGATGGAAATTAATGTGAATCTTTCTTTTCTTCAAAATAGCTTTTTGTTGTTGTATTGGTGGATAATTTCCAGTGATTTCCAAATGTTTTGTCATGCATGAGCTACCTGGTCTTATATAGAGAACACAGTGTGAGCAGTGCAACCAAAGATTCATTTTGATTCAATTCATTCATTCACAAATTGTTTCATTTGAAGGATTTTAACTGGCCTGGTGAGAGAATATTATTTAGTATTTTTTTTTTTAATGAGAAACATCAGAAAAAATATATATATATTTTTTTGTTTTAGGCACAAAAAAATCGACTTGGCAGTGTAAAGAAGGCTTTGAAACAACGGAAAATAAAAATCAATAGTAAAAATAATAAATAGTAAATACAATAAATAAGTAATTAAGTAAATTAATAAATAATATATATATTTTTAAATACCTAGAAATTTGTAATGAGTATTTCTTAGTTGGATGGAATCCTGTTTGAGATTTTAGACTCGTGACCTCTGACCTCTGGCTACGATGCTGCTTGTGACCCCTCAGATCTATCTTGGGACCACTTGAGGAGAATCACTTCTTTTTATTCTACACAAGCATTAAAGTCAGGTGTGACGTCCCTCTGTCCTCCCCTCGCTCCCGCTGTCTCTTTACAGGTTTTTGTCTTTTATGTTCAGATGCCCTCCCCCTCTCCGTCCCTCCCTCCCTCTCTGTCTCACTCTCGCCCATCTTTTTTCAGTCTGTCTCCCTCTCCATCCCCAGACAGACCCTCCCATCAGTGCCCATTTCCCTCCGTCTGGCTCATCCCCTTCCTTTTCACCCAGATGACCTCGCCACCGCCCCGTTCCTTCTGTCTGTCTGGCTCTCCTTTACCCAGATGCCCCCCCAACCGCTGCCCGCTCCATACCACCCTGACTGGATCTCTACATATATCTGTCTCTTTATCTCGTTACCTCCGTCCTCTTTATCTGTTTCTAACAGTACGATCTCTTGCTTGCTTTCTCCCTCGTTCCCTCTTTTCCTCGTATGCTCCTGCTGCACAGATGCCTGGCTTGGTTCGCAACAGCTGTCTCGCCATGTGCCACTACCAAGTGTTGCCTTCGACGGCAGGGCCGAGTTGGGGGGGGGGGTGGTGGTGGTGACGGTGGTGGTTTGGGGGTGGAGGGCGCAGAGTGGATTAGTCATGAATATTCATGTTCCCTTGTATGTACTACCAAACAGAAAATGGCAACACAGAGGAGACTCCACCCATCAAAAAAAAAGAAGGGGGAGGTTGGGTGAGGACGGAGGGAGGAAAGGAAGGAGGAAATAGGGAGGAGGAAGGATAGGGAGAGTCAGGGAAACGTGATGGAAGAGTATGGGAAATGGAGGCAGACGGAGGGAGGGGAGGAGGACCAGACTGAATGGCAGGGATCCATAAAATGATACCCCCCCCCCCTTCAGAGGTGTGAAAGAGGGAGCGCGCAATGAGAGGCGAGCAAGGGAGGAAGTGGTTAAAGGAAAAGGGGAGCGGGGATTGGAAATTTGGGAAACGAGATGGGAACATTTTGTACTTTGAGGGCTTTGCTTGAAACCTCGTGGTGCATCAATTATCAATGAAAGCGCTGGAAAGAGGCTGGTGAACAATGACTAAAGCCGTGTTTCCGCTACACGGTACGGCTCTGCTCGACTCCACTCACTTTTGGTACCAGGTCCTTTTCTCTATATTGTGTTTCCACTGCGGATAGCACCCATCGCTGTGCGTGAAACTGTTGTGACGTCATCTTCAACGGGACACACGCTGAATCATTTCAACGACAACCAAACAGAAGAACGTCTGCCCTTCGTCAATTGCACGACGCAGTGTACGTAGTGTGTACGTAGTGTGTACGTAGTGTGTATGGCGTAATTTTGCAAGCTACCATTTTTTTAAATCTGTGTCGAGCGAATTCAAAATTGTGGTTACTATAGACGATAGCTTGGCTATTTAAAAATGGTTGGTTTGTGCAGGATTCTCTCTGACCAATCAGTAGTTGACTCCACCTTCTAGTATCGGCTCAGCTCACTGGGAACCTCGACCGAGGTGCTACTAAGAATGGAGTGGTTCTATTGGTACCATCCACAACTTTTGATATTGGAAAAAGTAGCCATTCTAATGTGGACTGCTTGGTGGCTTCAGAGGAAAGAGACGAAACTCCAGTGTTTTTTTTACAACAACTGCTGCCGCCATTTTGGACTAAAAATAAATTATATTTATAATATTTTATTGTTCAACACAGGCCATTTTAGTAGAATATGACAATAGAATAGAAATGATTTTGTTTTACTTTTACTGCCGTCCGGTAGTCGCTTTCAGTCCAAAATGGTGAAAGCGTAGCTCTGCTGCTGGGGGCTGATGTTGTAATGGAGCGAATAATTGACTTTCACTTCTTGGCAATATTGGTTCTTTGTTTCGAGCCTACAGCCATGCTAGCAGCTCTGCGAGGCCCATCTTGGTTTTGTATGTTAGCATTAGCACATGTTAAGTTATTAGCACTAAACACAAAGTAGACTGATTGTTGGAATGTCATTAGTTTTGTGGGTATTTTGGCCATAAACCAAAGTATTTGACCTGATGGCGGTGCTAGAGGAGAGGTCAATATATTCAGAAACTCCATTTTCAGTGTTGACGTGTAGACATGGAAAACTGAGTTTTCATCACTAATGAGGCGGCATGTCGTGCAACAGCGGCATTAATACAACCATTAACGGCAGACGTGGCCAAATGACCTGCTAAAAGGACTTTTTTCATGTTTACACATAAAGTAAAGTTACTCATTCACTATATTGAGGAACAGAGGCATCAGAATGTGCTACGGAGGTCACTACTATTTATCCAATGCAACTACTTGTTTAAAACCGTGCTCGTGTGGACGGGTTTTATTTTTTGAGAACGAAGGAGGGAAACGCTGTTTACAAAACTACCCGTGTACGTGTGGACTAGGCCTAAAGCTGACACCATAATGCGGGAGAAAATATGTTTCCATTGAAATTTAATTGACAATGCGGTTTAGTTGTATGGGAACGTAATTAGTAGGAGACAGGGTTGAGTCGGTAGGATTCATCCTCTGGGGACCATGAATGTCCCGGATTTCATGGCAACCCATCTAGTAGTTGTTGAGATATGTCAGTCTGGACTAAAGTGGTGGACTGATCGACCGACCGAATGATAGACTGGCACTGCCATCATCCCTAGAAACATGACTAAAGACGGAACACAAGAGAGACGTGCAGGCCTGTGCTGTAGATAACTGGAGGTGTGAGAACTGATACCCGCTGAGCAAAGTAAATGCACCAACGATGACTACGGGGAGATTCTGGACGAGCAAGTGAAGCAGAGGATGAAGAGCAGGAACGAGAGAGGGACAGATAGGCAGAGAGGAAGAGGGGAACGAGGAGATAGGAGATAGACAGCAGGGGTGAGGGGCAGCAGATCTGAGCGGACCGAGGCTCTGGTGGCTCTTCCTCTCTCTTTCATGGAGAGCCAGGAAAGGAGATTATAGCGGCCCTGTTTTCTCCTATGGGGTGGGAGAGAAGGGGGGGGGGGGGCGACCATACTCTTCTCTTTACCGCCTCCCACTCGTCTCCCTCCCCCCCGCCGACGATGACACTCTCTGGTAGTACCGGCTGGACCCAAACCAGAACGAATGATATCACTGAGCCCCGCTCCGCTCTGCTCCAATCATCACGATGATGAATGGTGCAATTTGATAGAGATTTTACAAAGGAGGGAGACTTTTTTTTTTTAAAGTTTGGAGCTTTGTAATGCATTACAACCAGTTTGCTTCTATGCTCAACACCGCCTCGCTCACGACAGAGCTTTGTCTTTTACTTCCTGGGTGCCTCTGAAGCATATTTGCCGACTCTCCCGATTTTCCCGGTTTCCTCCTGGTGTCACATTTCTCCTGCATTTCTCCTGATTTATGGCAATATTTCACACCTTTTTTTTCCGCACATCACAGCATCACGGTACACGTCCACAGCCTCCGTCTTTTCCACGCTTCCCATTCATTGTCTACGTAAGCAGCAATGCATTCTGGTAGCGTGGCGGTGCAATTTGAGGTCATCATTTGCATAAAGTTGAGGTCTAGGCTACTTTGTGCAAATCAGGGGCGTCCGACGCGACTCGCCGCCTCTGGAAACTCCAGAGGAACTTTAAAACTAACCCTCGTCGATCCAAAATAAAGACAGATTCAGCAACTGCGTGGCTTATTTCTGGCATCGAATGTAAAATGATGTTAAAAAAAGTTCCGGTTTCCGGTTTGAAAGCTGGGAGCTGCAGAGGGAAAGCGTTCGTCCAATTAGGTGCCTTGTGACGAGTGGCAGCTCATCAAGCGTCCATCGCTGGGAAGCGAGGTGATCCCTCGTGATAAGAAAACGCCCCTGTGGACACGTACCATCACAGCAAAGCCGTCGTGGCGCGGGCCGTTGGAAATAACGTGTTTCAGAGCGCAGCGGTGCCGTTTTTGCGTTGTGTCTGAGAGGGTCTTCAGTGAGTGAGAGAAGGAGAGAGAAGCGGAAAGAAATACTACAGCAGAAGCAAAAAATGAATGAATGAAATGTGATGAATTTTAGTTTCTACCAGAGATTCACACAAGTTCACACCAGAGGGGCCAATTATTCACTTCTGATTCCTGAGAATTGAAAGTTAAATAAAGGTAGGCCCAATTAGCATCAAAATGTTGTTGCAGTGTACTTATTATTTTGTTATTTTCATTCTTGAGTCTCGGAAACTCAAATCTTACTGTGGGAGGAACTCCCAGACTCCCCCACCCCCGCTTTGGTTTCGAAATACTACTTTAGAGGTGTCAGGGTTGGCAAGTATGCTCTGAAGAGCTACGACTCATTGAAGGAACAAGAGGATATGTGTGTGTCATCCTTTCGCTGTGTGCTTCACCAACACCTTTCTCACATACACACACACACACACACACACACACACACACACTAGTCTATAACACACAATAATACACTCTCTTCTTTTCTCCTACACACAACACATACGAGCAGCGAGTTAATCAGACCTATAAACCCTCCTTGCCGGTAGAAGATAAGCGCCTCGCTGGTAGCCCGGCCCTCCCGAGAGCAGCACTCCTCTAGCGGTGCCGTGGAGCTGCCTGATAAGGGCAGGGGAGTGTTGGGATACCCTGAGAGATCACACACACACACACACACACACACACACACACACACTCCGCTCAGCATCAGTTAGCCCGGTCTTCTGCCGAGCCAATCGGTGGTTCGCAGGGCCCGAGGCTCCACCAATCATCCTCCTCCATCAGGTGTTGTTAATCTCAGCGCTCAGCCTGCAGGTGCATGTGTTTGCTGTGTGTGTGTTTGTGTTTAGCAACCACGCTATCTTATGCTAATTCAAGCATGTGAGGAAATTGTACTCTGATAAAAATGGAGTCTATTTTTTCTAATAAAATAAAATGTGCTTTTCCTTCAGAAAGTGCTCGTTTCTCCTCACATTTATTATCAATCAATCACAAAAAACAACTTTGTTGTCCAACGAGTAAACACGTCTATATTTGAAGCGAGTGACTCTAAACAGTGTTTTCCTACCTTGATGTACAAAGGGCCAGCACACTTTCTCAGGGGTCTTTTGGTAATTAAGCACCGCTCCTAATTAAGCTTCAACCTGTATTTCAAAGGCCCGTCGGGATTCACTCACTTCCTCAGATGAATCGGTCTATACGCTGTAAGATATGGAAATTTACTGTGTTTCAACATCACAAGTTATTTGATAAGTTGTGTCAGTAAAGAGTGATCCATTTTAATATCAAAGGCTCCACCTATCTCCAGAGCTTTGTGAAAAAGATTTAGAAAGTCAAAAATAATTAACTAGACAAACAGAACCACATCATTGATATAATAAACATATATATATATATATAGGTATATTAGGGCAGTCAAAGTTAACGCCTTAATGCAAATTTGTTTTAATACCACTAATTTCTTTAACGCATTAACAGAACTTGTGATTTTTAGGTTGAGGCAAACTCAGCTTTAAAACTAGAGAGAAGATACTGGCATCATCTGAACCTAGAAAAACCTGATGAATCCATCGGTACCAACTATGTCATACTAGCTTGTCGCGAAGATTAATAAGATAAATAACGTTCCAAACTTACGCTAAATTTTGGCAATGAAAACTGTCATGGTCATTTTCAAAGGGGTCCCTTGACCTCTGACCTCCAGATCAGTGAATGTCAATGGGTTCTATGGGTACCCACGAGTCTCCCCTTTACAGACATGCCCACTTTATGATAATCACATGCAGTTTAGGGCAAGTCGTAGTCAAGTCAGCACACTGACGCACTGACAGCTGTTGTTGCCTGTTGGGCTGCAGTTTGCCATGTTATGATTGGAGCATATTGTTTTATGCTAAATGCAGTACCTGTGAGGGTTTCTGGATCAATATCTGTCATTTTGTGTTGTTAATTGATTTACAATAATAAATATATACATACATTTGCATTAAGCAGCATATTTGCCCACTCCCATGTTGATAAGAGTATTAAATACTTGACAAATCTCCCTTTAAGGTATATTTTGAACAGATGCAAAATTTTTGATTAACGGTGATTAACTATGGACAATCATGTGATTAATCATGATTAAATATTTTAATCAATTGACAGCTCTATAAACTATATAATAAACTTAATATTTCTGTCTGTTAAAATGTGGCCCTCATGCAGTTCCTATTCTATTTTTTTCTCTGTCTTTTATTTTTGAAAGCTCTGCTACGGTAGGTCCAGTGCAAGCATTTACAAAATAAAAGCTTTCAAAGCTTTCATTCTCTCTTCAGAGGAAATCTTACTCTTTTGGTTGTGTGCTTTTGTTTTATTGTTTTTCCTCAGGCACCTTACTGTAGCATTTCATCAGGAGTGAATCAACTCACCCATCAACCCTAAATGTCAGATTGTGTCAGACTGGACATCTTATGGTTATCTTATTATCTCATCATACAGTAATGGGAACTTACTCTGACCTCATTTTCACTGCTGGAAAAGTGTTTTACTCAAGTACTACAATTTTGAGGTATTGCACTTTATTTTAAGATACTTTATATTTATAGGGATGCATGATCAAAAACCAATACCTGGGCTCCAATACCGAGTACTGACCCGGTACCAGTGTTTAATTAATAAGCTGTTTGCCTCACTGTGTGGAAGTGACTGGGATCATTCTGTTGTATGGAAGGCCATTTCAGGCTTGACTTAAACATTGCTTTCCTAACTTTGTGAAACAAAATGTAACAAATAAATTCATAGATATGCATTTACTGAATTGTTATTTATTATTAAAATAATAAATCATACACCAGAAACTTGGCTTCAAAATTAACAGGAATCAATTCAAGTGTGACCTTTTTAATGCAGCAACAAACTGGTCAAAACTGAAACAGGAATTAAAATTCCAGTATATAATGTATAGGGTATATAAACATAGAACTGAACTGAATAGATCAGCTCCATTGTCATGATACCGATCCAGCTTATTTGAATCCGTATCGACCAGATATCCGATCTGGTATTGGTGTCAGTGCATCACTACGTTTAAAAGGGAAATACTTTTTACTCCATTTATCCGACGGTTACAGTTGTAGGTACTTTAAAGATTTTACAAACAAAATAACAACATGAAAATATGTATTGTTATATATTAATCTCCCCATATAGCTAAACTGTTCTCCAACTCAACCAGATAGAACATTAAAATACACTTTTTAATGCCTTATTATTAATAACCTAATTATAGGGTCCTATATAGTACTTTTACTTTTGATACTACATAAAGTAAATTTGCTGTGTATTTTCACTTAAGTCAAATTGTGAATAGGATTTTTTACTTGTATGGAGTATTTCTAATGTGTGGTAATGCTGCTTTTACTTCAGTAAAAGACCTCAACACCTCCACTACTACTTATTTGACTTTACCTCAATATTCCAAATTGATTTTCATCTTGTTAATTATCATTTTATAATCATATTACAATATCAGGGGCATGCAGTGTCCTCCCACACTTAGTTTAACCTTAATGCACTTCTTGTTTGCTGTTTGTCATTAAACATCATGTTATTCTTTACATCATTGTCCTATAAACTGAGTCTACATTTTCTCTAACCTCCCGTGTTGTCCTGTTAACGTTGCTGGAAGTTTCTCCTCTTCATCAGAGGCCTGCAGCACCTCCAGCAGCCTGTTCCTATAGCTAAAGCCTGCAGGAAATGGCTCCTACGGGGCTCCTACGGGGCTCCTACTACCGGGCTCCTCCGGGTCTCCGTTGCGCCTCCATCCCCCGTGGCACCTCTTGGAAGTTGGCGCAGGTCAAATGCGTCTTAATTGAAAGCCAAAGAAACGAGAGAATGGGCCGTGAGTCGGACCGGTTCCACTGGCCGTGCCAAGGTCAGCATTCCTCGGCAGGCCGTTGCCTGGTGGACCTTTTGTCTCCCAGTGTGTGTAAACCTCCAGAGAGAGAGACGGTGTAGAGGAGGGACCGGAGGAAAGGAGGCTGACAATGAGCGCGAGCTGCTGTCTGAGGCCAATACAGACTGCACAATGTGGAAATGGAGAAGTATGGAGAGATATGGCGAGATATAGAGAGGTCTGGAGAGGTCTGGAGAGGTCTGGAGGTCAGGATATTCAGATCTGTAACAGCCTGATGAAAGCAGTGATCCGCGGGTTTAGAGGTTGTGGAGACGCTGTCAGAGCTGAGGCCTTCAGGGTCACTCATGTGATCCCTGATCTTCATACAGTTACTGGACCAAATGTGTCCAAATATTGTTGCTCTGTTAAGAACATAACGACCATTTCTAAAAGAGTCAGATGTTCAAATGAATTATATTTAAAAAACGGGACTACTCTCTCCACTAAAATAAAACAGACATTTAAATTGGGAGCATTTAAATTAAACGGCTCTATAAGCAGATTAACACAACTCAGTGATGCGTTCAGGTCCTAACCAGGCCGCATAAGTTCAAGGATGTTTAAAGAAATAAAAGCCAGCAATGTTTCGGTCAAAGCATCAGGTCAAGTCTTTACTAAAATCAACCAACAGTCTGAGACGGCTTCATATCACAGTAATAAGATGCAGTTGTGTCTCACACACGTTTTAACGAACGTTTATCTCGCGTTACATTTATACACAATATTCAGCATCCTTCCAGTTCAAACACAAATCCCTTGTCTGTTCAAAGAGTGCGCAGGTTGGCTAAATATTTTTTAAGAAGAATAATGAAAGAATATGATATGAGTTCGTGGTGCACCATTAAAAAATAAATAAATGAATAAATAAATAATTGAACGCAGTGTAATAAGTCATAGTGATCGTAGAGGCCTGGAGACAGTTGAAACAGTCAGTTTGAGACGTTCCCCTCTGCTCCTGCAGGCCGCTCACTGTAAGAGGCCACACACACTCATTACACACATTCACATCTACTGCTGCCTAAATCATTTATCAGACCTATTTAAAAATGCTCTAGTTGGAAATGTGACAGAATCTGGGCCTTGAATTAGTTAGCTGATAACTAAATTTTTTTTTATAATAAATTTAAATAAATTGAACAAATTCATCCTGATGCTTTTTTATTTTAATTAATTAATTAATTATTTTTTACAAATAACTATTTCCTACATTTAAAGTCCCCAAAATATGACCTCAGTACATTTATCCCCCACTGTCACACAGCCTAATTATGTTTAGCATATATATATATATATATAAATCAAATACTTGAGGCCTAAACTAATTATTTGTCATGTATTTCTTTGTGTTTTGTATTTTATTGTAAGCTGTACACCGTTTAAAAACTGTGGAAAGTGGCATATTTTGTGTTTCTTTTAAATGAATTTACAGAAACGACGGATATTAAATGTTATAAATATAAAAACGGAGCCTGGTGTGTTAAATTAAAAGACTGTGACAAGAACGCTGATCAAATTAATTAAGGCGTTAATTAACAACGGTTTCAGTTAAAATAAGGGTCATTTAAACTGATATTTTAGTCTAGATATTCAAAATGGAACACTTCAAAATAGATCTGTTGTTCTATTGACAAAATTATTATAGGCCATTAAAACTTCCCCACATTCTAAATATTAAACTACAATGCTTTTTTTTATTCCAAAGTAAATGTAAAAAAGTCGGTATTTCATGAAGCTTTACATTTAATGTCCTTGGTGAAGAAAGGTGAGGCTTGTTCTCCCTCAGTGTGCCTCTCTGGGAACAACTCGGAGTCCAGAAGCTTCTCATTTGTCTGCTTGTAAAGTGATCAAGTTGAACCAACACAGACTAAACTGGCAGGTGGAATCCATTTTGCGCTCATCGTTTTATTGGTTTTATTCGCAGTGACGTGTGCAGTGCTTCGTTTCCCATAAAAGGTCAAAACTTTAGTAATTTATTCATAAGCGGGCCATCTCTCTATTGCGTGCTGAAATTCCATCTGAATTGTATATTTGTGGTGAATAAATATTGTGTTGAGCCAGGAGTCATGCACCTGCTCTGTCTCACGGCTTTATTCATGACCAAATCAACAGACAGGTTGTTACAGTTAGACTGTGGATGTGATTGTGAACTCTGAGGCCTGCTGCGGGCCGGTGGCTGTGCGTTAATATGGAAAATACAAAGGTGTTACACATCTCTAAAAGAAGGCGACAGTTAACAGTTGAAATGTCTCATATATTCCCACCACAGGCATGACATAATAGGCTATAGGTCGGTCCAATAAATTGCCATGGGAATTAAATGAATCCTGGGTAGCAGAGCTTTAACCCACCTCGGTTCCGTTTATCCTCCTTCAAAATACAATAGAAAATCTAATTAGACAGTTTTTGTTTTGAATTTACAAAAATATACGTGTATGTCTCCCTGCATTTATAAAGTTTTCAAACCGCCGTCCACAGCTTCGTGTCCCCCTGTATCCCCTTCAGGTAATCTTTGTGTTAGTGGTGGATGAGCTGCTTGTGATGGACCGCGCCGCGGCTGCGTCCCCCGCCGCTCCGGTCGCTGCCGCTCCCTCCCGCCCTCTCCTCTCCGTCGGCCCCGAGCTGCCCCTACACTTTCTCCGGTGAGAGCTACTAATCCCCTGCGTCCCTGGTTTACTCTGAGCCCGTATTTAATTCCTCTAAACCCCCAGCTGCCGCCCTGGTTCCTCACTGAACACGACAGACTGTGAACCGCTCCGGTTATTAATAATTCAGCAGCCCTGCCGCTCCTCCGCTCCGCGCCGCGCCGCTCCGCTCCTCCGGCCGCGGCCGCAGCACGACCCCGCACCTCCTCACGTGCTGCCACGCTGTGTTTTCACTCCTAGCCTTTCTTCATTTGGGCTGCTCGTTGTCTCGCGCACATTTCACCACATTGTTGTTGTGTGTAGCCGGTAGACAGTCCCGCCGGGTCCCACCAGGTCCCGCTCCTCTGATGCCGCTCTGATCCGCGCTGCCGCATGGTGAGTTCTGCCGCCGTCCTCTCCGCAACTTTGTCCGGCCGCTGAGGAACAGGTGGCGGTGGGTGGGGGGGGGGGGGAGGACCCGGTGCAGAGGAACCGAGGAGGAAGAAGGGACATTTCATATCAGCAAAGCGGAGCATGCACGAGGGGTGAAAGCGCGCGGCGACCGTCCCCTTCTAGCAGGAGCAACAGCTGATTGTGGTGCGCGCTAAGCAGAGCAGAGGCTGCGAGCTACTTACTGTGTGTGTGTCGGTGTGTCGGTGCTCAGCCACACTCCGGCTCTTCACTAGCGGGGCTCACACGGAGCGCGGCGATTCGGGTGGTCATTCCGGTCCCGGACAGGCTGGACGGAGAGCGGCACCGAGCGGAGAGCCCGACGGGTTCATGGAGATATCAAACCGAGAATAGACACCTTGCACGGAGCAGTCTGGCAGCAGACGACTTGGATTACTCTGTCCTCTGTCCTCTGTCCTCTGTCCTCGGTCCTCCTCTGCCTTGACTGAGAGGAGTTGACTACAAATTACCCAAAAAGATGTTTCCCGGGCAGCAGGCCGTGTGTTAGGGCTCTTTCGCTTCCGGTAGAAGGCCCAGCTGAACAAGAAACCGACCACTTTTCTCTCTCCCACACACTTTTTTTTTTTTTTTTTGGAAGCCGAACTTTTCAGAGTGGAAAATGGGTCTTTGAGAGTGTTGGCACATCTCCCTACACCACAATGGTACGTGCTATGTAAACCAATAATTTGCTCATTTATGCAGGCAGCTTTCAGATTCATTTAGTCCTTTATAGATTTAATGATACGCAGGAATAACTTTAAAGTTCAGTGGGCTGACTTACCCACTCACAATTCTTACTGTTTACTTGTGGAGCTAATGCGTAACAGTCTACCAAAGACTGTGCCAAGTCCTTCCACCTACCTGTGCATGTTTTCTGTCAGTTATTATAGTTATTTTTAAATTAGGAGGAATGTTGCATGTGTATTTGAAATGATGTTAATAATATAATAATATACCTTATTTTAATAGTGGCACAACATGTTGCCAAAATGTGTTTCTGGCCAAATCAGTGTCCAGCCCTCTCAGTTCACCACCCGATGCCCACTGCCTTCTGCCGACATGGAGAACATGACTCCCCTCACTGCTGTGCTCTCTGATGTGGGCCTGCCTGTCTGACTATTTATAGACACATATAAGATAGGCCTTATCGCATATCATACAGTGTAAGCAGCTACTCAAGAGGCGCCATAGTAGTTTATTGTGAAAGGTTACATTGTGACACGTAAAGGAGCCCGAATCCCAACATAAAGGCAACGTTCAGCAGAGTTTGGAAACTTGGCTATAGGAGGATGGAACCTTTTCTGTGCGCCAGCATCCAATTATGTGCCTATTTGATTTGTGCGTAATTACGCACAGCGGTATTAGAGCAATTCCTTCATTACGCAGGTGATTTATTTGACAGAGAAGTCCTGTGACATCACAAAGCAAAAAAGTTTGAGATGATTCATTTCTTTTATTCAACAACATTTGAGATTTTATTTGTGGCTTCCTTATAACTTGAATTGGCTGAGTACTTTTCATACGAAAAAAATATATATATTTCCTGTTTTATCCCCATTTGCCCTCAACTGTGTTTAAACTGGCAAATGTATTCCCTGTGAGGTTGTGAAAACACACATTTGAATGCAGCTCTTGTAGGTTTCAAAATTAGCAATAATAAGTCTGTTTTATTATGATATATAAGCTCACACATCCTTGACCCTTAGATAGATCCTTTTTTTGGCATGAAATGAGTCAAGTCAGGCAATAGTTAGGGGAACCTCCCACATACAACCTTGAAGCCGCTCAGATACCAGGAAAGGGGGATCTTATTTGCACATGAATATGGAAGATTATTAGTATGAATAATTATTTGTTTACCAGCATCCTCGCTGACATGGCAGCTGCCCAAGAAGCTCATCAGTAAAAATGTTACAGAATTCAGGACAGGCCTCACATGGGATTATCTCCACTTCTTATTCTCCCACTTATAGCAGCAACTCACCTCTTTTTTTTTTTTAAAAGGGAAGGCTATATTATGAAATCGTGCCAGATATTTCAGTTGCATGTTAGTTTAGTCAGAATGCACTGGAGGCATCTGTCAATCAGTGTCAGGGTCCCCCCCTCCCCAAGGCTGGTGCTCCATCTAAATAAACACTTAAACTCCACTTCTCTGCAGAGATGATCTGGATCTGTGGCACAACAGGTTATTGATTTCCCCTAATGTGTTGGAAAGCAAATAGGACATGTGAGCCACCATCATGAAACTGGAAACATGTTTGGTCCCAAATTATTAGTCTTATTAGTTTTGAATATATATTGAAAGTCTCCACTGCACTCTCATGATCAGCATATGTGTGGTGTGCAGTATAGCGGCATAACAAACAATTACAGTAATCATGCAGTGCTGTGTAAACAGTTAGGGTAATTGTATCCCGCACTGTGTGTGTGTGTGTGTGTCGAGGAGTGTGCGTGCGTGTGTGTATGTGTGTGTGTGTGTGTGTTGTGTGTGTGTGTGTGCAGCCCGCCACATGATGATCAGACAAGCGGTTTCCCAGCCTCGTGTGATCTCCCTCTTGGCTGTCGCTGCTAGTGATGTCATCCCTCACTGTATACAGAATAATATGCTTTTATGTTTGCCCTGGCCTTGACATTTCCCTGGAAAAATAAATAAGGCTTCATGCAGGCCGCTATAGCTTATGTGGCATGTAAGCTTGTGCTTGTAGTTTAAAAGATGGAAACTCTGATATACCCCCGAACGGCGTAAATATTAGGATAGTGACCTCTGAATGGGTTCGTCAGGTTGATCGTTTTTTAAGCTGTTGTATAGCTATTGTTGCACGGTTGAGCAGAGTGGCTATCAAGGACACATCATGAGGGGTGATCATGTGAATCAAAAGAAAAGAAAGAAAAAAAGTGTCACTCTTTAAATGCCAAGACACTGGTAGAGGCAGAATAAAACAAACTTAAAGGGGCACTCCAGTGATTTAGTGTTGCACTTGCGTAAAGTTTGGGGACTTCTGAGAGACTGATTGAAATAAGAATGGTCAAAATCAAAGCGACAGAAGTCGAGATATTCTGACTTTCATTCCCTCTGACGAGTCCAGCTTCAGAAAAATTGGATCCTACAATTCCCATAATGCAACTCAATAGCATCATTCATTTAATCTTTCCTGTTTGTTGTATGCCCTCATCTTTCAAACTCCATGGCCCAAGTTTGTAACACAGGCTTTCTGTTAAATATGTAAAGTCAAACCTTAAGTCAAGATAACCCTGATGACAAAAACGTGTCCCTTTTCACAATCAAATAGTCGTGGGCCTGAATTGTTTGCGTGTATCTCTTTAAAAGCCAAGCCACTGGTAGAGGCAGACAAAAAAAAGCAGACTTAAAGGGGCACTCCAGTGATTTAGTGTTGCACTTGCGTAAAGGTAGGGGACTTCAGAGAGACAGAGTGAAATAAGAATGGTCAAAATCCAAGCAGCAGAGGTCGAAATATTCTGACTTTCATTCCCTCTGACGAGTCAAGCTTCGCAAAAGCTAGATCCTACGATTCCCACAATGCAACTTTACAGCATTGATTATTTAATCATTCCTGCTTTTTGAATGCCTTCATTTTTCAAACTCCATGGCCCAAGTTTGTAGCACAGGCTTTCTGTTAAATATTTGAAGTCAAGCCTTAATTCAAGATAACCCTGATGACATCACCGTGACATCTCAGGCTTTGGAAAGACGTTAAATAACTTTGTTCACATACGGAGTATTACTCTCCACTATGAGTGTAGTGAGATCAGTTGAGTACCCCTTTCATTTCAGGTTAATGAGTGTCGGGTGTCTGTAATGACTTCTTTTAAATCATTATGAGTAAACCAAGACAAATGCTTAATGATTTACAAGGTACAGGCCAACAAAAACATAAAAGTTCATAGGTAGTTTATTTGCCAATATTCTGTGTCAGCCCTCTTCAAGGTCACCGTGAAGCATTCGTAAAATAAAGTATCTTAGCAATTAAAACAGACTCTCACAGGAACGAAGAGCTGTTTTTCGGAGTGATACCTCTTCTAATGGAGCATTTACTCTTGAAATGATGAATGGTAATTTTAGATCAAAAGTACACTGTGATGAACTTGTTAGTGGAGAGCACTTTGTGCCAGATGAAAGCAGCGGGGAGTCTTTTGCAGCCCGTCTTTATGACTTGTTTAAGTGAGTATTGAAAATGAACAAACGTGAATAGAAAAAAAACAACGGAGTGAGTAATCTCACCTGTTCCCAATACAGCTTTAAGGCCTTTACACACCGGGGGCGTCTTTATTTCGTGCCATTAATTCATACATCAATATATTTTTTCAAACTGTTGTTTTTGTCATGAGGACTTTCACACAGAACACAAATATTAAGCGGTGAAAAAGTGATTATTTTTTCGGGAACAAAGTCGATTTTTCTGAGCTTTTGCACTGCGAATAAAGGCATCAACCAATCACGTTGTGCGGAACAGACATATTCAATACATACACTATATTGTACAACAACATGTTCCAGTCAAAGTCGGAGGTTGGAATTTCCCAGTTGTTTTTCTTTTGTTGTCTTTGTCATGAAGACTTTCACACAGAACGTGAATAGTACGCGGTGAAAAAACAATGTTATTTTTTTCGGAACAAGGTCGATTTTCTGAACATTCGCACTGCAAATAAAGGCATCAACCAATCAAGTTGTGCAGAACGGACATATTCAGTACATACACTATAATGTACAACAACACGTTCCGGTCAAAGTCGGAGGTTGTTTTTGTTTTTGTTGTTATTTTTGTTTTTATTGTTGTTTTTGTCTTTCACACAGAAACCAAAAATCACATGGCGTAAAAGCAGCACCATTTTATTTCAGAACTAGGTTGATAGTTTTCTGAAATGCATCAACCAATCACGTTGTGTGGAATGGACATATTCAATACCGACACTATAGTGTACAACACGTTCCAGTCAAAGTCAGAGGTCAGAATTTCCTGTTGTTTTTGTTTTGTTGTTTTTTTAAGTACTTTCACACAGAACGAAAATATTACATGTAC
The DNA here is from genome assembly GCF_043250625.1 of Sebastes fasciatus. Classification (NCBI taxonomy): domain Eukaryota; kingdom Metazoa; phylum Chordata; class Actinopteri; order Perciformes; family Sebastidae; genus Sebastes; species Sebastes fasciatus. The sequence goes on along the minus strand of NC_133807.1, from coordinate 2,543,705 downwards.
TAGACATGGACACTGCGTACCTGTTCACCAGAGGAAAATTCATTCAGAGCATTTCGCTTAAAGGAAAGTAAATTGGCTTACAGTTGTTTAGGCTATAAAATCATTTACCTCAGACAGACTGCCAAACTCTGCTCTGTGTCAATAGAGCGCTGCAGGGATGACGTATTTTTGTAGGCCAACCAGGAAGTTAGCATCGCCCTGGTTCCTCGACAAAAAGCCAATGGGATTTTTCCATTGGGTTTTGGATTATTGCAGAAAATAAGCTCTGTGGCAAACAAACATTTATGATACTTCCACGTTTTGTTCAGCAAGATAATCTTCACAAATGAACACCACTTTTATGATTTTTGAAGTGTAAATGTAATCGCCAGAAGTAAAAAGCTAACGTTAGGCTATAAACGAACTACACCGGCATGAGCGTGAGTATAAACAATTGTTGAGCGGGATATTTACTGATGTATTTTATGTCGTGGAACAAAACCTTAAAATCTCTTCAGCTTGGTAAGGCCACAGACCTTATTTCAGGCATCTAACTAAAAGACCCATTCAAAGAACCCATTGACTTCCAGACGAGGGAACCGGAAGTGGTAAAATGCTAACTCATCCGGGTTGTAGGACTCATTCCTGTAGCACTCTATGGGATCCCGATTTCGGCCTCTGACTGCGTGAATCTATTTAAACTAGGGATGTTAAAAATGAACCGTTAACCGACATTAAGCATTTTAACTGATTAACGCTATCGGTTAAAACAGTTAAAAGAATTGTTAATAATGAACTCAAAAGCTGAGCGGCTCAGAGGAGTGGCTCGTCACTTTAAGGAGAAAAGCTGGTCCACCTTAACAGCCCACCTTAAGAGGCGGAGCCAGAGTTGCACGATACAGGAAGCTGGCTCCGGTCTCTGGCTCGCTTGAGTGGAGGAGTTGTAGTTTCATAGCATTTATTCACCGACAAATAAACTGTACACACACTGCTACACCTACGATCACAGCTAGAACGCCACCAACAACCTCACACTCACCGCCAACACACACACATGGACACTCGTTAAAGTTACGTCGCGCTGACAGACTGTATGTGTGGCGGCGGCGGCGAGCAAGAAGCCTCCGGCAATGCTAGAGCTGCTAACGTAGCACAAATACACACACTGTTGGACACTCGCTAAAGTTATGCCGGGCAGACACACAGCTGACAACCTGCTAAACTAAACTAAATGTGCGGTGGAGACTTTTACTGGGAAAGTGGCTGCATGTCCGCGACACTACACGCAGCATCGTAGCTGCTAAGTTAACGCTCCCGGACGGTGAACTGGGTTCTCAGTTGTCTGTTGTGCTCATACATTGCAGCTGGCGCGAGGCACAAACCTTGTTGGTTAACGGTTAATAATCGGTTAACGAGGGTCGGTTATCGGTTAAGAACATTTTTCAAATTGAGCATCCCTAATTCAAACTCTTTATTGAAAAATTATTTCAACTGTCGCAAATTTTCATCGATGCAAGTATTTCGTGTCATTTATTGGTTATTCCCCCCGCTGTGTAAAGGCCTTTAGAGTTTTCTTTAAACAAGTAACTATATCTTGAACGCAGACACATGAGGTGTGAGGATCATTTGACTTCAGACCACCAGATCAGAATACTTTGCTTTAGAAACAACACTGACAGATTTCTTTAATAACTTGTTATAACGAAACTACAATGCTCACAATTCGAGACAGATATTTTTTTTTTTTTGCAGCGTCTCATCAAGCTCGGGCTGATCACATTACGCTCCTAACTCTTCCATCTCATTTCTAACCCTGCCTCAATTACTTTATCAAGACTTAACCCTCACATTAATTGGTTTCACAAGACACCCCAGACTGCACACCAGCTGTGTAACCGAGTAATTTGAATCTACTTAATTTGGGAAGGTGTTGGTATCTTCTGCCTTCTGAGTTTAATTTGGAAAAAAAAAAACACACACACACAACAACAATACATGTATTTTCTGTCTTCGCTCTCGTCTTTAGGGCCTTAATGAGGAATTAGAGCCAATAGCATTATTCATTAAACAGAGCTTGCCAGCTATTTATCACTGTAACAATATTAGCATATTTGTTTAAATTTTCAACACTTTTTTTTTTTTAGCATTCGTAACCAGGTTTAGCATTTTTAATAATCTGGCATCGAATGCATCGTACCAAATTGAATGCTGAAAAAGAACCAGTGGCAAGCCCCAGAAACATACTAAATATCCTTTATAAACACACACATACACACACACACACACACACACACATGCACACACACTCCTCTAATTACCGCCTCCCCTGCTCCTTGTCTCATTCCTCACCTCCTGAGATGCAGGTGTAAAATATCACATTTTTCCAGCATTTCTCCCTGAGGTGGCGCTGGCTTGGACTCACACAACGTAAATTTCCCCCTTTCATATTCCCCCACACATTTTTTTCTACAAACAAGTTCCCCCTCCCATCCCTCCCTCTCTTTGATGTGCTTGCCACATCTGCACAGGTTTGTTAGCTTGTTACCAGGTGAAGAATGAGGATACAATTAAGGCTGAATGAAGTGGGACTGGTTAGGATGTCAGTTGTGTTTTGCAGGAGAAGTGAAAAGTCTCCGATGCTCTAGAAACTGTTGAGCTCACACAGACAAATGCTGCGAATGATTAGGATGCTGCGGTGGAATAATGTGTGATTGTGAAGATACCTGCCTCTCAGGGATTGTTGTGCATCCAGAAACATGGAAACCCAGGTGGTTTTCGTGCTGGTGTGTGTCTGTGTATGATCAAGAGAATGAGAGAGAAGGTGGGGAAGGTGGGCCATATGTATATGTGCTCTAATATATCCACTGCCATGAAAGACAGCCAATTTGAGAACCCCCCCTTTAGATCTGACTGATTGTATTCAATTGTATATCCATCAGAGAGACGCAGAGTGCAGCTGAGGTACTGTAGAGATCAGGATTCATTCAGACTCACGCAATAGGATGCTCAGTAGGCCTCTTTGCACGCCTGTGAGAGTACATCGGTCGATCGACGGGTTTAACAACCTTCGGTGCTAACGCTGCGTTCCAGTCAAAGTCAGAGGTCGGAATTTCCCAGTTGAAATTTCCATTTCCGACCTCCAAGCGTTCCAGGTGCACGACGCCAAACGTAAACAAAAAACATGGCTTACCGTGACAAACTGATGTTTCTTTGGCAAGTGTGCACACAATTGAAACCAGTGCAGCCTCCTTGCATATATAAACCAAACAGAGGAGGAAAAATGACACATGAGGTAACAGACGCCATTACACATTCTATTTAACAATCAATCAATTTACGCGCAGAAAGTGTTTTACTATATGATAGTATGTGTTTTTGCACCCGCTGCATCTGGTCATTAAATGTGAGTTGTTGTAAGCCTCATAGATGTGGGTCAGTAGGGGCCTGCTACACCAACTACGCTGTAAAATAGGGATGCTCATTTTGAAAAAATTCTTAACCACTAACCAACCCTCGTTAACCGATTATTAACCGTTAACTGACAAGATTTGTGCCTCGCATGCAGCGGTGTACCAGCTGCAGGAGCACAACAGCTATTGGTTGACGGGAGTCTCCAGTTCACCGTCCGGGAGTGTTAATTTAGCAGCTACGATGCTGCGTGTAGTGTCGCGGACATGCAGCCACTTTCCCAGTAAAAGTCTCCACTGCACATTTAGTTTAGTTTAGCAGGTTGTCAGCTGTGTGTCTGCCCGGCATAACTTTAGCGAGTGGCCAATAAACATTGTGTGTATTTGTGCTACGTTAGCAGCTCTAGCATTGTCGGAGGCTTCGTGTTCGCCGTCGCACACGTAGTCTGCGGAACTTTAGCGAGTGTCCAACAGTGTGTGTATTTGTGCTACGTTAGCAGCTCTAGCATTGGCTTCGTGCTCGCCGCCGCACATGTAGTCTGAGTAACTTTAGTGAGTTTCCAACAGACTGTGTGTGTGTTGGCGGTGAGTGTGAGGTTGTTGGTGGCGTTCTAGCTGTGAACGTAGGTATAGCAGTGTGTGTACAGTTTATTTGTCGGTGAATAAATGCTATGAAACTACAACTCCTCCGCTCCAACCAAGCGAGCCAGAGACCGGAGCCGACTTCCTGTATCCTGCAACTCCGGCTCCACCTCTTAAGGTGGGCTGTTAAGGTGGACCAGCTTTTCTCCTTAAAGAGACGAGGCGCTCCTCTGAGCCGCTCAGCTTTTGAGTTCATTATTAACATTTCTTTTAACCGTTTTAACCGATAGCGTTAATCGGTTAAAATGCTTAATGTCGGTTAACAGTTAAACGGTTAATTATGGACATCCCTAACTATTACGCTGTAAATGTTAAGCAAAACTTAAAAGCAACATGTTCTAACACATTGCAAAAAACTGAATTAAACGTTACATTTTGCACAGCGCCTGACTTCTTCTTCTGCCCCTGTCATAATTACTACGGTCGCTAGAGGTCGCCATCACCTTCTTTTATTCCTTCTTTCGGTGATCGCCCATGTGATGATAGATGATAAAATCTACTGCTGGGTGTAGCAGTCCCCTTCTGATCCATATCTATGAGGCTTATAATCACTGATAACTCCCATTTAATAACCTGATAACAGTCTAACCGGCAAATCATTTTAAATAACCTCAATACAGGCAAATGTACTTAACGTTGCCTTTCAGTTGATCGTTTACCATTTACAATGTGCACATTCCAGTGTGACATCTGACAACTGCTTCTTCGTGAAGTCGGGGTAGATGGATTTGCCCTGAGTTCACAAGTACAGGAACTCTTTGAGTGGTATTCCATTGTTTTTATTCTAGACGGCGGTCAGAAATCTTCATGTTCCGAGTTGTCTGGAACGCATCATTAGAACTAACACCATTTTCAGAAATTCCCCTCTTTGCTTTCTTTCTGAGATTGAGTTTAGCCTAGCTTAGCATAAAGACTGGAGACAGAGGAAACAGCTAGCCTGGCTCTGTCCAAAGATGCCTACCAACATGTCTACATTTTACTAATTAACTCTGAAAAGTGTAATGACTAGTTGTGTTTAGGGGGAGGTACGTGCTTCAACTAGTTCTTGGTGCAGCCATCCTATGTCTCTCCGTGACAATGAGGTTGCGGGGTTTGTACAAAAAAAATAAATGTAAAAAGACATGCTGGTGCATCATGCCTTTTCAAGAAACAACTTCAAGGTTAGTTAGAAGTTAGTTCGTTAGTTAGTTAGTTAGTTAGTTAGTTAGTTAGTTAGTTAGTTAGGTGTAGTCATGTTTTTTCACATGTGGACAGAGTCAGGCTGTTTCCCTCTGCTTCTAGTCTTTATGTGAAGCTAGCTAAACAACTCCTGACTCCAGGTCCCTACTTTCTGTACTACACTTTTTGAAGTGATCTTAGGACTCCATATGTTAGTCTGAGATGTAATCAGATAGTATTACCAATTTGAACGTTCCAATTAAAATCAAAACCTCGTTACCTAGCAACATTTTACATCTTTAAACCTGAAATGACTCTTTTTTTTGGCCACTTGGGGGCAGCAGAAACAAGCTGTGAACAAAACATTGACTTATGATCACCTTTTAAGTTGATATGATGATCAGCAGACAGTTTTTTAATTTACACTTCCAGCAGTTACGGAGCAACATTAGCATTCATTTGGAGTCGTATTTCTGACCACCTGATGACTGATGTCCACAGCTCTCTTTTGGTCTCCACCAACTGGCTCTTTAGCTGCTAGAAGGTCCACTATGTTCACCAGCTAGTCGCTAACTTTGCTTATTGTTTGGCGCTGTGCAGATAGTGTAGGGTGGTTTTTTAGAGCTTTTTTGCTGCAAATGGTTGGTATGGTTGAAAACATGATGCAAGCTGTGAAAATGAACCATAACAGTTTAAAGTTTAAAGACAGAAAATGAAAACAACGAGATGAAAGACTCTATAATGCTCTGTAGAGCTGAAGGATAATTCTATGTGGGTTCATCACTAAGACCGATGTCTTTTACATTACACCGACCCCCTTTACACCTGGTGTATCTAGATTACATTTACACCTGTTGTTAATATGTGTCTCCTGTGTACACATTGAGATCTGAACGCTCTGTCCAGCTCAAACAACCGAACGTCACATCCTCCTCTCGTTTGCACCGGTCCCAAAAAAAATGATGTATGAAGTTTTGCTTGTAGATGCCTGAACCACCTCAGCTGGCTCCTTTCAACGCAAAGGAGCAGCGGCTCTACTCCGAGTCCCTCACGGATGACTGAGCTTCTCACCCTATCTCTAAGGGAGACGCCAGTCACCCTCCTGAGGAAACCCATTTCGGCCGCTTGTACCCGCGATCTAGTTCTTTGGGTCATGACCCAGCCCTCATGACCATAGGTGAGAGTAGGAACGAAGATTGACCGGTAGATCGAGAGCTTTGCCTTCCGGCTCAGCTCTCTTTTCATCACAACGGTGCCGTAAAGCGAATACAATACCCCCCCCCCCCCCCTCCGATTCTCCGGCCAATCTCACGTTCCATTGTCCCCTCACTCGCGAACAAGACCCCGAGGTACTTGAACTCCTTCACTTGGGGTAAGGGCTCATTCCCTAACCGGTGTAGGCAATCCATCGGTTTCCTGCTGAGAACCATGGCCTCAGATTTAGAGGTACTGATCCTCATCCCAACCGCTTCACACTCGGCTGCGAACCGATCCAGTGAGTGCTGGAGGTCACAGACCGATGATGCCAACAGGACCACATCATCTGCAAAAAGCAGCGATGAGATCCTCAGCACACCGAACTGCAAACTCCCCCCACTACGCGTCGATATCCTGTCCATTTTCTACTGTCTCCAAAATAGCTTAAATACCTTTGAACATGTAACCTTTGGCTGAATAACAGGCAAAAAAACCACAACAGGGCTTTTTGGGGGGTTTGTATTGGGAACACTATGTGACCGGATCACGGAGTAAAATACAGAGTTCTTCGGTGACAAATGGGGCTAGTTGGTTCTCGTGCACATGAGATTTATATATTCTCAGCTCACTTGCTGAAAGAAAGCACCAAGTTGAATTTCCCCCAAATCATTGAACAGTCTCTTTAATACATCACACATACATAATACGGAGACTTGACCGAGAAAACGTCATGTTCTCTTCTGTTCTTTGGCCTGGGCTCTGAAATGTCCTCATTCTCTTTCCCACTTTGTTTAGAGTCATAAGGACATTGTCTGCGCTCTCCATTGATAAAATCTGACAACCATTTCAGTGTTGTATTACACTCCGTCTCGGCCACCAAAAAACGTCCCAGACATCAAATGATTTCTAGAGCTTTTTAAGTGTTAATTACATGAGGCTCTGCGCCTATTCTAGCTCTAGGCCGGCCATATGGATTGAGCATATGCTGCATGTATATATATAGAAAAACACACATATATAATTGATACCATGCTCCATAAAAACTGGGGGGGAAATGGGCCAGTGCTGCCGTGAGCTACATCAAACAATCAGTCTCAAACAAAGATATGACAAAGATACTCCTAATTCATTAGCGGACCCGTGTTTTTATCCTTTCGTTTATTATGTCTGTGCAGCGCAAATCATTTTTCAACTTTAAATTACTCAAACCTGTCAGAAATAGTCAAGTAGAACTACCAACACGCCTCGCTCTGTGCTACTCTGTGATTATCAACAGAGTAAAATATATCCTTCAGCCGGACCGGGCAGTTTAAGAGCTCAACAGAAAGCCCAGAGAGCTTGACAAGGGCACCATTTAGTGGGACAAATGGTTTCAAATGGTTTCCCTCCAGTGTTTCCCCACATATTAATGATGACAGGCCAGAGGTTGGATGCTGAGGCTGAACGCCAGGAGGAGTGTTTTCTTAGTCACTTGGATGACTTGAGTTCTAACTTTTTTTTTTTAGTGAACGTTCCACGTGGAACCTCACTGAATTGACCGCGAACGAGCGAGGCAACGCTAAACAAAACCAATGTTGATCTTATGTTAATCGATCGGCCCGTAGAGGTGGATTGAAATCACACACGCAGGTGCCCTTCCTGTGTTAACAGTGAAAAAGGGAAAAAGACTCGAGCTGTAACCTCTCATTCTGAAGGATATGAATAGCCTGTGTAGCCTGTGTCTCCAGCCGCAGCTCGGTTAGCCCGAGTCTGGGACTTATTATAGTGCTGTGTGTTTATGCATGTGTCTGCGCATGCATTTCTCCCAAGTGCGATCCCGTGTCACCGTGTGTGCATGTGCAAATGCTTAAGTAACCTAAAGTCTGTTTGAATCCCCTAAAAGATTGTTTACCTCACATGCCAGTTTAAATAGCATAACTTTACATTTCGTAGCTGGCTACGAGCGATGTTTGTTCCTGTTTTGGGTCCGTGTTTGTTTCTGCTTAAGGTATGTCAAGAGACGAGAAGTTATGGAAAATGGGATTATTCCTTCTCCTCTAAACTCCTGGTCTTAAACTTCCTTCCGAGTTATTTTCATCAACCTATAGCAATTTTTAGCCCTCGCCTATAACAGGTTTAGTTGATATCCAAAACAGACATTCAAATTTAGCCTGGCGGAAACCAATTTGTACCAGTTTGGACTAAAAAGTAACAGCCACGGGCCAGCTCTCCCATCCCTGATCCAGATCCTCAGTCTGTGGTTCCCTCCCATCCATGTTGTCTGGCCTGGCTGCCTCAATTGACAGCAGAACTAGCAATGGATGCTCATTCAGAGCCCAAGTCTCTGCCGGCGCGTCCCACGGCATACAAATGAACCGCACTGAATGGAAACAAACACTTAGAATAAATACTTTAGCTGCATCTATCAGCGAATGCGATGCAGGACTTGTGGCTAAGGGGCTTGTATGTGTGAATATGTGAGGCAGATGTATGGCCTCTATATATATATGTGGGTCTGTGTTTAGTATGTGACCGCGTCCGTACGAGAGTGTGTGTGTGTGTGAATGATTTGTGCTGAATCAGTGCGCGCTGCACAGAAAAGTGACCATGCAGGTGGAATAGCAGGGACAGGAAATGCCATTGTGCTGGAGTATTGTGTGTACGGAGTACGGCAGGCAGCTAAACACTTTGCTCCCCATTCAAGTGGTGGTGACTGGCAGGGCCGGGCCTCGGGCCTGCACAGCACATGGGTTCAGGCAGGCAGCACACACCGTGAACTGTGTGTGTGTAGAATGTAAAGTTCTAAAGTAGTTATCTTGTGGTGGGACTTGAGGATGATTAATAAATAGGTCAATATAAGAAGCAGCTGGATGAGGAGGATTCTCACATCCAAAATCTGCGTTTACAGCTTTGCAGCCAGTTTTTCTGTGTATTTAGATTCCCTGAACATAAAGGGACAGAGTCAACTAATGAATAAATGACTGTTGTGTTACATTTCAGGCAACCGAAACCTTTCTGTTGAACGAAGAACCCTCCAGAGGTCCTGGGATGCCTGAATGCTTTGTAGTATCAGATTCATACAGGGTATGCATCTATTATTATTATTATTATTATTATATATTTATTTTTATATAATTTATTTTTGTTATTTTATTATCCTCATCATTATTTATTTTTCATTTATTAATTTGCCTCTTTTATCACTTTACTGTCATTATTGTTACTTATGTTATTTTATTATCATCATCAATATTAGTACTTTTAGTGTGTAAGTTATTTGTTTTATTTTTGTTTATTTTATTTATTATTTTATTATCATTATTACTTTTTTATTTTATCATTATTATTATTATTATTATTATTATTATTATTATTATTATAACTTCATTTTTATTTTATTTATTTTTGTTATTTTATTATCCTCATCATTTTTTATTTTTTCTCTTTTACCACTTTACTGTCATTATTGTTACTTGTGTTATTTTATTATCATCATCAATATTGGTAATTTATTTTTATTTATTATTTTATTTATTTATTATTACTTTTTTCTTTTATCATTATTATTATTATTATTATTATTATTATTGTTATTATTATGTGTTGTCTTAAATGTGTTATTTGAGTCATTACTCATTACTATGACTGACAGTCTGTTTTCATGCTCTCGGTAATTGCACCACAATCATAATGTCATTCACAGCTCCCTCTACTCAGCTGCAAACCATTACAATCATTATTTCCACACGCACATTTAAGAAAAAAAAATGGGGGGCCTTTGCAACCTCACCGAAGCGCCCTCGCCTCATGGGAGTGAAAATTATGAGGATAATGTGCAGCCTGCCTAGTCGTATGAAACCAAAAGGAATACAAAGTTAAAGAAAGTGAGCAGCTTTTCTAAAAAAAAAAAAAAAAAAAAGAAAAGAAGAAAAATACTCCCAGCGAGCGCGGTGGATTTACAACGATGGACGTAGTAGATATAGAATGGTAATAAAAACAAAGGATAGGGGATGGGGAGGGTGAGAGGAGAAAGGGGAGGGGGTGTGGGGGGGTGGATGACTGAAAATGTGATTGTTAATGAGGTGGGAGCCAGTTTTCTAGGCTACACTCTTTGTTTCCCAGAGTTAAGACTTTCGCCAAGTCTCACACAGAATCTGGGTTGCTACAGTGTATCGTGTGTCTCGGGGTGCAGAAATGAACCATTATGGCTGTAATTGAGTAGCGCGGCTGGTAGAGGAGAGTTTCTGGAGAGGGGGAGGAGCGTCGCTGAGGCTGGATTGGATTCCAGGGGCAGCGAGTTCAAGAACATCCACAGGAGGGTGTCCACCTCCAGCTTCTCACCAGGAGGTCTGCTGCTGGGGGCGTTAGTTTTGTATAAAGTGCATCACGGCTCCCTTCTTTCTTTGTTTCTGTGTGTGTGTGTGCGCTCTTAGCTTACACGTCAGGGTTCCTGAGGGTGCAATCGCTTTCAAAAAAGTATATTAACAGTGAACGTAAAATAGGAATTTGACACCCTGTTTTGGAAGTGGTACGATCCTAAAAAGTAAAATGTGGCAGCGCCTTTGCTCAGTTCTTTAAGCCTCAACCTTTTTGGATTGTGACCCCGTAAAATGAAGAGATGTCTGCTTGCGTGTGGTTGCAGTGTGGATGTGAGTTATGAGCAGATTTCTTTGTCAGATAAGAAAGATTTTTAGAGGCCAATAAGTATCCAAAATATCCATCTCATCCAGTCATTTCTGTTTATAATCAAGTCCTAAAAGCCTCTGTGACAAAAGCCGCCGGCACTCTGATATTTTCAATGTTTCCAATAGAAATCAGCTTGTTTCAAGAACCTGATAGAAATGATTGTCTGTGTTTCGAAACAAGACAGGTTGCTGCTCTGGAATGAAGAAAAATGAGGTGTGATGTTATAAAATTCTTGAAATGGAAAGAAAACAAATGATCCTGCACACTGTCCGGTATCACTCGTACTGAATTTATTGACGTTTTGGTCCTCAGTGCTTCATCAGGCAGAGTTCATATAGACAAACAGCACCACACATATATAGGCTCTCACCCCGGACAATCAGAGGAGGCCAGCAACACTTCCTGGTATGCATACAAATTAAGGTCAACGAGCTCTTCAAGTATAAAAACAGACGTGATACTGAGCTCTTCCATTTGCAAACAGACATAGTATATTCACCGACGTTATAAAAAGTCACACAATAAGGCCCTCAAGGGACATTAGATCAGAACATTTGTTTTTTTCAGGCATAAGCTTGTAGGGAGATCATGCCTTCGGTCGTGTGTGTCTGTCTGTCCGCAGCTAATCTTTCATACTACTGGACCCATCAGCCTAACATTTGTTGTGCTCATTTATGACTGTTGAACAAATACCTCTTGTGGTTGCGGTGATTCACACTATTTGAAAAACATATTTTATTAACTGTTTTATACCGTCATTGACTGCTAACTCCTCACTCCTCTTAAAGCTAGGGTTGGTAGTGTTCTTCAAAACATTTTTGTTATATTTGTTGAAATTCTCATTACATACCGACAGCAATCAATAAATCAAATGCTCAGACAAAAAAAAAAAAAAAAAAAAATTCCAGACTACCTGCCTGTCATCCTGTGCGCACTTTGCCCGTGCACTCATTACGCGTCACTGGAGTTTTCCACAAGCTGCGAGATGGACAACTGTGAGTACTAACAATGTCCATGTTCGTTGTTTACGTTCATTATGATATGTTTATGTTCATAATGATCATTTTGGGGACGTGGCTGTGGAGGGAGGCCTGAAGGGACGGGCTGAAAGTGTCGCCGCCTTGGCGACTTTCTCTCTAGATTTAGGGACGTTTGGAGCTAGAGCTGCTAGCTACTTCCATTGGAAAAGAGTTGGCAACACTGGGCTGGGTTTTTCGGTTGGATCATTTTTTTAATCTAGCGTACTCTTTAGGTGAAGAGCCTTGCAAATGCAAAGCGCAACGCAGGTATATTATGTCAACAAAAATTTGAACTCTGAGCGCCAGGCTTGGTGGCAATTTCGGTGGTGCGCAACGCCACGCCACGCCACGCCACGCCACGCCACGCCACGCCACGCCACGCCACGCCACGCCACGCCACGCTTCTGCATAATTGGGCGGCACCGCTCTCCCCATCGGAAAACAATGGCACAGCCAGCACAGAGTGATTTTACCGCTAATCATGTGTGGGCCGGCTTAAGGGAGCCGGGAGGGTTAATTGAGTGAGTATCAACTCTTCTTTGTTTGGGAGGGCAGAGGGAGACACACCTGGTGCAAATCTGACCTCTACTGACTGCACTTTTCTAGTTTTACAAATGAGTTCCATCTTATTAAACCCATTCGCACGGAAAGGCATATAAATACCACGACATTACACAGACTTTCTGCGTGTCATGAGAACGCATTTTAGCCTTCTCGCATGTCATTTGTACACCACGCAAACGTCCACAGCAAGAAAACCACCAATGTCATGGTTGGGCTCAAAGTAATTAAGTAAACTAAGTGAAATACATACGGACACAACGTAACACAACTACAGAAAACATGTCACAAACGTCAATACAAAACGTAACAATCGTCAAACGTCACTAACGTAACTTACAAAACAAAAGACCGGTCAACAACGGCCTCAAACACGGATCTCCTGGTTAAATGTCCAATGTTTTTTGGATAGGAAATATTCGCTAAAGTCAATCTAGGAATGGAAAAAAAGCCTAACAATCACGATACCCCAAAAAAAAAAAAAAAATGCGACCAGAAAACACTTTAAACTAATTGATTTACTAGAACATGAAACTTTAGAGAGTTAAGTTACATGCAGAAATGACTTGGTAAGAAGGAGTATTGTGATTTATCCCCCAGGTTGGGAAGCACTTCTTTAAGCACAACCTGCATGTGCGCTGCATGTAAACTGTGGGCCACCAGAGCTGACATCTGCTCAGCCACAACGGCACAACCAGACTTTTTTAGCTTATCTCCCGTGTGCTGCGTCCCGTCTCCAGGTGTGGCATCACCACTGGTTGTGCTATCATACTGTGTGTGTGTGTGTGTGTGTGTGTGTGTGTGTGTGCGTGTGTGTGTGTGTGTGTGTGTGTGTGATCATAAGGCAAATGTGCGGTTACTGTCATCCTGGAACAACCTGTTTTGCAGACCTAAAGCTTCCCCGAAGTAGTCGACACAGTAATAAATGACACTCTGATCATTTATTAGCGTGAGCCTCCGTTTTTTAAACGCGACTGTGTGTACGACAGCTCTGAGCTGACGAGTGAAGTCATCGCAGCGCCGGCCACTCTGGAGCAGTGGTAAATATGTATATTCGAAGCGTGTGAAAAAGCTGAG